>NC_041331.1:20123539-20251039 GCF_004354835.1 Perca flavescens | reverse complement strand
GATGACACACAGCAAAGGGCAGCAGGTCAGATTTGAACCCTACGCTGCTGCAGGACTCAGCCAACATGGGGCGAACGCTCTTACTGGGTGAGCTAGAGGCCACCCCGTAATAATAATTTCCACTGACAATACTTTAAAGTTGAAGCTACAAAATCATAATTCCTTAGTCACAGATCTTCAAAGAAATAAAAATACATTTGGATTATTATGTTGAAAGAAGGCCCTTAAATGTCTTTCTGGGTTTGACTGTTGGAGAATCCATTGTGTGTGTGTGTGTGTGTGTGTGTGTGTGTGTGTACACTTGATAGCAGTATACCTGTGGGTATGTAAATCTGCATAGCAAAGCAAGTAATGAATTTTGAACAGAATCAATGCTAAACACTGGGAAACTGAGTTACAAATAAACTGAATTATGGATATTGCAGGAGACCTGGCTCAAGTAAACTAAATTGAATGAATTGAAATGTCAAGAGTATGGACCTGCTTCTGCAGACCTCTGCCTTCATTTGAAGGCAATAAGTAACTGTGGCAGCCGGACTATAAGAGCAGAGAGGGGGCAATATCCCAGAGGCGGCGCTGAATGAAACTGGAGCTGGAATTTGGTGGTAGATCAATGATAATAAATATGATTCATTCAAGATGTTGCTTCCCTGTTATTGAGCTTGGCTCTGCTTTGGTGTGAAATGCTCACTAACAGGCAGCAGCCTAAAATATCCTGGAACCAGATAAAAACAAATCCTGATTTCAGTCAAAATGTGGGTGACTTGCATAGTACCTACTGTATACTGTACGTTACACTTCGCTCTTTTTGGCTCTTTATACTAGACTGTTTTCAGGGGGACGAACTTGGAATAAAACTCACCAGCTCATGGTACAATAGATGCTGCCACACCGCAGAAATTAATTTCTTTTACCTTTCTTCACCTTCTTATGAATTTTCAGCATGGGTGAGTAATACATTTATCTCTCTTGACTTTATGATCTGTTGGCTTGTTTGGCACAAAGCTCTGGCGAGAATGTCCTCACTTTATAAATGCTGGCAAGAGTGGTCAAGGGATGTACCAGATGGCATGGCGCATATGCAGTTTGCCCTTTGGCCAGGTAGACTAATGAATCCTTTTGGGAGTTAATCAAACTGTCTGGCATCAGACCCTCCATGGGCATTGAACCCACTTTTTCCCACAGCTGCCCTGAAATATTCTGGAGCTTTCACATTTCCCTGCAACATATGTTTTTTAGTTATGAGGGATACAATTGAAACAAGTCTCTTTTAGGGTGACCAGATTTCCGGGAGCTGAAACCAGGACACTTTGCGTGTGACCGTAGTGCTTGTGCATGCGCACACGCTTTTTAAAGTGAACATGTGCCAGCCCAGGTCAGACATAGACACAGACAGTAACTTAATTATTGTAGCTCCTCATCTAATAAGTGTTTTTTGTAAAATTAACAAAATTGCAGCAGCAGCCTTTTTCAGTTCAGTGTGATTTATGTTGAGATTTTTCTAAAAAAGATTTTTTGAAGTGTTATTTATTCCAATAACACCAAAAGAATTAAAATGATTTATTGAAAATTTTGAGCATTAAACACTTCATTTCCTGCATTCTGGTGAATTTATATGCACCTTTTTCTGAATCAATGTATGCTGCAAATATCTTTATGTGAAGAGAAACATAGATTACAATCCAAATATAAAAACATAATGGAATATATTTAAGTAAGGCTCTCAGGCATTCTGTATTGCTTTCAACTATTTATTCTCCTGTAGATCAACTTTTCTAATTACATCTGAGTCAGCACACATTTAGCCTAGCATAATTTACTCCTCCCTACTGTTTTGCATCTTTTGTTGTTAATGTATTAACAAACCCCTGGACTGTAATATTTTAGATGTGTTTGTGCAATGTCCAAAACCTTGTGCACATTCAAAATACAGTATATCTGTGTTCTCTGAGATTTGGAGGAGTCGTGATATTTTGAGAAAAATTTATAATATTTACTGTATAAAAAAGTTATAATAGGCTATTACAAGAATAAAGTCACTATATTTCAGAAAATAATCTATAGGCTACCTGCACCATAGTCTGCTGTGCATTACGTGATTGCTCTGCTGATACGGTAGATCTCAGACCTTCTGACAGACACAGAGTCCCGCTTGGGTGTCTGAATGAGACAAAGAGTTAAGCTAGAGAAGTGGCTGTACGCTGCTCTACATCGGAGGTGGAAACCCGAAACTACTGCTGCAGAAATACACGGAGCACAAACGCAACACATCTGCCGCAGCATGTCAACAGCTGAGCGCATCCATTATAACCTGCAGCTGCTCTGCATTTTACAGAGAGTGGACACTATGCGACGCACAGGTCTGCTTCAGAGCTCCGTGTGGTTGAGTCTGAACCATAGACTGTAAACATCACGTCACAGGAACTTTTGTCGGGACTCGGGACAAGCAGTTCAAAATTGTGACTGTCCCGGTCAAACCGGGACATCTGGTCACCCTAGTCTCTTTAGCATTTTAATCTCCCAAGTAGAAGATTTTGAAGTAGTCAAACTGCATGTATCTTTTGATTGTGGACCATTACTGCAGTGGCACAGTGGAGCTGAACATATTTAGCGCCGGGTCAATAAGAGCAAGTTTGTAAGACGTGTTGTCTGAACACTTTGGAATCAAAAGGTCACACTGTTCAGTGAAAAGCAGGACATCATAGAGAGGGGGGAGATATTGTTTAAATATGGGCTACGTTGGCTAACATTTTCAGACAGTCTCTCCTGGAAGGCATTCACAGTATTTCACTTGGTTGTAGGCCTGCACGATTCGGGGAAAAATATGAATCACAATTTTTTAGCTTAGAATTGATATCTCGATTCACACGAAGTGTAATGTTTATTGCACACATGAACCATGACAAAACAAAACAAATGGGCAGTACCAAACAGATTTTTTTTTGGAACCTATAAAGCACATTGTGCATCACCACAAGCCTGTAAACATAGAGGCTTCAATGAATAAAGAAAATAAAGCACATACTGGCCATTTAAGTACAGTAGGCTACCAAAAATAGTGACATATAACACATTGAACTAAATATGGCCCTGATACCGACTCTATCTGAACTCCTTGAGCATGTCTTTACATAATTAAAACATGTCAATCAACATGCTACAGCTTCAGTCTCTACAGAAATGGAGTTTGTCAATTGCCAATTTAAGTACATTATCAAAAACAGAATGATTTCTTAGCACACTCTTTAACTGCTTGTGTGACAGAAGTAGTTATGCGAAGAATGAAAAAAGAGATAGAAATGGTCAGAGAAAGCACTTCTCCCATCCAAAATCCGACATCTGAAGAAAATAATTTCTTGCATTGTTATCTGAAGAAATGCAGCACTTTATACAAATTGGGGGGAGAATGCACAGTACTGTAAAAGTGGAATTTCCACCATAAAACTTGGTCTTACTGACCTAGCAAGAGAGATGCAATCTATATATGCTACTTGTTGGTCCCATGTTGGCATGCCACTCAGAATGCAATGAAAACATGAAGATTTAATCGAGATTAATGAAAGTAAATTTCATGGACCGTAATCTTGTGGCCATTTCTAAAGTCTCAGTTTGTTGTTGCACAGAAAACACGTCTAGCCCGGGGGCTCCTCCGTTATTTCGATCTTTCCCTGTGGCGGTTGTTATTCTGCTAAAAGGAAAGGAATATATATTGGTATTCTGTTAATGAAACAGCAAAAATTTAACTTTCTTTTTAAAATAAATGAGTATGATATGACCCACTAAGATTTTTCTTAACTTCCAGAGAAAAGCTTCTCTGTGTTAAAGTGCACCAGTATGAGTGAGATGGGTTTACACCCTTTATTTTTCCTTTTGATTATTGCATTCAATCTTTTCTCATTGTGTTGAAGAGGAAGCCTAAGGAGCTCCTTAACGTCAGCTTTAAAGCCTTGTGCTCAACCTTCCCTTTAAAGCCTTATCATGAGTCGGCAAAGTGAGTGAGACCAATCAGAGTTTAACTCACCCACTCTGTGACTATTCAGGTCCCACACCTTGTAGCATTATCTTGTGTTACTGTATGAAAAGAAGAAAAAAATCACGCTCTGCCTTTTTTCCTTCTGTGATAGATGAAACCTACTATAAGAATCATAAATGCAGAGTTAATTTATCTAGTTCACTAACCCAATAGACCATTAGCTTTACTGTCATGGATCTTAAAAGGTGCTATATAAATTAAACTTATTTTTATCTCTGCCTAGGATTTCAGAAAGGTGTTGTATGTATTCACAAAATCCCTTATATGCTCACTTAAATCAAAGACTATACATCCATTTCTTTTAGAGGCCATCTGCTTGTATCAATAGGACAGTCTTTTACTGGACTTTTACAGACACTGATAAAGAAAAAATTCAGCTTTTTTTAATCATGATTTTTCTTTGTAAATACTGATAAACATGGAGTGCCCGGAGTGATAAGACAATTTTGAACCTAAATAGTCCCTGGCTGCAGCTAATTCTGTCATGGTGCATAAAGCCCCCAGGCTCCACTAATTAAGCGTTTTAGGTTATAGATGGTTAAGGTTTGGAGTAAAGCCATTGTTGTAGTCAGAGTGTTTCAATCCTAGCAAAAGAGGAAGCTGCTTGTTGATTAATTTTTATCAACTTCACACATTGTCTTACCTACAGCAGATATGGCTACTAATAATTCGTTAAAATATAGAATGTGTCCAGCTCAACTTACTTAGCTACTACATCATTTAAAATTTTTGAAATTTGCACAAAAAAAACAGTTCCACTATGTGTTGAAAACAGCATTATTAAAGCAGCTATTCATATTCCTGTCTAGAGTTAGTTTTCATTAATGAAATAAAAGGTTGCTGGTAGTATGCTGTGAAGAACAATCTTTGTATTTGTAGTGAGGAATGGCTAATTTGTCTTCATTTTGAATCGGCAGAGAAAACCTCAGTGGCAGCCCTCCACTCTGGTACATCTGAGGCATTTCTAAACTGTGAATCTGTTGCATTTCACCACCAGGGCATATGCTGCAATTGTTGAGCGACATGGCTGCCGAATGTACTGTAGGCTCTGCTGACAATTTTAATGAACCACTATGAGAAGAAAAGGATAAGAAATGTGCCATCTTTTATGCCTGCCCATTAGAGATGACTGCAGCATCTGCCTGCATATGAAACCTCAAACATGCGGAGCACATGCTTCTTTAACATCAAGGGACCAGAAGCCAAGAGGAACTGAGGCCAAATACAAGGCAACTGTGGAATAAAGCACACGATATGACGTTAGTTCTTCTTTAATCTCTGCATAATCATACCTCCAGGTCCATCCATTTCCTCCCAATGACCTATATATCCCTGACTATCCCTGTAATTTAACAGATCAGAATGTCTGTGGTTAAACAAACGTGTCACACATAGTAATGTTATAGTAACATTCTAAATAACTTCTGTGAATGGAGCTCTCTTGGCGTCTTTGTAGCTGATGTGTCAAATGAGCATTGTCTTGCTGTTTTCTCTCCAACCATTCATCAGCATTGAGCCGGCCTATGTGAGCATTCTCTGAATCTGTAGTCAGCCATTTCACCTAATTACAATGCTACGCTTCAATCATGTTTCGCATTCCATGAATATTGTGATCCAGAGGAGCCAAACACATCTGCGCATCAAAGAAACTAAACAAAACAACTAATGTGTGATTGCATTTGTAAGCCGCACAATATTTCTTATGCCTCACTTCCTTTTGATTAGTAAACATTTGAGCTAATGCCAGAACATTTCACTGTAAAATCCCCAAAGAAGGTTAGCATTTGTCCTTAATTATCTTGCCTTCTCTAATTACATACATTTAAATCTCTGATCAGCTCGTTCTGAAAGTAAAACATGTGCAGCGGTGCCTTCTGACATGAGGCAGCTGCAAGGACAGAGTGGAACATTTGCAAGCTGGACTGGGTTAAAGACACGATTGAAGACCTTTTCCACGCTTTTTTTCCCCACAGTGATTACATAACTATTTGCTCATAAGTCATAGATAAACCTGTGAGTGAATAATGTATTATGTATGTGTGTATGCTTGTCTGTGTGTGCTGATCACTGAATTTGTGATCCAGTTAGGAGCGTAATGATTCATGAATGTGGGTGGATGTGCCACCCCTAATGTTTAAGATACAGCTCTGTTGTTTTACATCTAAATGGAAGCAGTTCTTTCTTCATATGAAGAGCCTGATGTGACACATGTATCAGCTTTAATATATTAGCACTTCTGTCAGTGTTGTCACCCCCCCATACAGTATGTATCTCTGCTGTCCACTCAGTTAAAACTTGACACTGTCCCTTTCATCCTTTGCCTGTTTGACGAAAGGCTGAAAGAGAGAACACGTAGAACCCAAAAGTTGTTTTTAGCGAATGTGCAAAGGTTTCAGCAGCAGTAAAAGATTTGGTCACAGTACTGATTTGGCAAACCATTTTAACAGATGCAATAGGCGTACTCTGAGACTGTTCCCACCTTCCCACTTGCCCCTCTTCACCTGCAGCCAACGGTAAAGTTGGCGACAAAAACAGTGTTCTGTTAGTTTTTTGCCTCAGTGCTCTACTTCCTAACAGCTCTGATTTGTCAAAATCCGATACTGATGCTATTGTCTTTGTAAGTATAAGCATATAGTAACAGCAAGGCTTTATAAATAAACAGGCGTGTATAACCATAATGTTCTGATAGTATAGTTATAATGGGAAGGAGGGAGGGTTAGTGTAAATCCTTCACATATCTGTTTTTTATATAATTGTGCAACTGTATATAGGGGCTATAAAATGGAACTGCACTATATAAAATCACATTGTATCATACTGCTTTGACAAAGGTGGGGAGTGGGTCTTGTTGGCTGTTAAATTGGTACATGATTCCTTTTTATTTCATATTTAATTTGAACAGCTTTATTTTTTCATTGTTTATAATCTTGATTATATTAGGCCAGTCATGAATGCACTCACAATTGGTTTTAATTCATCTTTAATGTATCTCTATAGCAGCACCACTTGTGTTTCATGCCCATACAGACAACCCTAACTTTCTATTGTGTCCAAATGTTGGTATTGAGTCTTACAAGTTTAACTCAGCCTGACAGAGTCTGAGCACAACTGTGATCTCACAAGCATACAGTGTATTGACAGCTTGGTTCCAGAGCAACCAACTAGAATGGGACAGATATGGTCTAGTGGGCCAAAATCCCCTCTAGATTTGGGGACGATTATTTCCCAAGTTCACTAAGGTAGGCGTTTTATGCTTGTATTGTTCTTCTGAAACAGACCTGACAATAAACACACTGGAAAAAAGGGGAAGGGACATTTTATGTATAACAATTTTGAATAGTTTTGTCCTGTATTATTTTGGCATTACTGCTATTTCTATTCTCTTGTTGAGTTTGATATCTGTACTGTGGGAAGCAGCCAGAATAAAAGATTTGTGAGAAAAGGAGAGAAGGAAAAATGTGAAAAAGACACAACATCATAAACATGCTGCTCATACTCCTGGCTGCTTCTCACAAAGTCCTATTTTATGTTTATTAATGTAACAGCAGCAGCACCCTTTTTTCAAAGTGGTTAAAGTAGCTAGGTA
Source organism: Perca flavescens (assembly GCF_004354835.1). Classification (NCBI taxonomy): domain Eukaryota; kingdom Metazoa; phylum Chordata; class Actinopteri; order Perciformes; family Percidae; genus Perca; species Perca flavescens. Next base: position 20,243,420 of record NC_041331.1, on the reverse strand, counting down.
AGACAAATGATGTGTTCTACAAAAACAAGACTGAAAGATGAATAAGGGGTCTGCAACTTATGAAAGGTAAAAGCACCAGGGTTTCCTTTCAGCTGTCATTTGCACTTAATGGCAGTTCTGCCTTTTTATTGATTTTATTTTCTCCTTTTTTTGTCAACCTTTTGTGGCCAACAGAGGAGTTCTGCCTACTTTGACAAGTTAAGTCAATTTGTTGCATCAACGGAAACTTCAGAGTTGCAGGGCTTCCTAATGCAGCGAGCAAAGGCCATTTTTCTTAAGTTATCCATCGTTATGAAAATTAAACCACCTACTTTCGAGCCAATCTCTTATTTGGGCATTGTTTCAAACACTGCAATTTTAGATCCTGGGAAACACGATCCACAAGGCTGAAATGAGGGGTTTTCTTTGACATTTACCAACCAGCTGATGCATGCCAGTTGAAACTGACCCCAATTCAGCCTCAATGTAAAGATCTCCCTCCAAAAACAAAATCTGGTGGACCATGTTGCTACACTGATACTTTAATTACACACTGTTTCAGTGAATGAGAGCATAAACGTAAGCAAAACACCAACAGTGATGAGAACGTCGTTTGAGAAAAATGTACAACACAGATCTATGTAAAGAAAACATAAAATAAAATGATGAAAAAACATAAATTAAATAATACCACTATGCTGGGTGCCCGGATAGCTCGGTTGGTGGAGCGGGCGCCCATGTGTAGGGGTTTACTCCTCGGCGAAGCGGGCCTGGGATCGACTCCGACCTGTGGCCCTTTGCTGCATGTCATTCCCCCCCTCTCTCTCCCCTTTCATTTCTTCAGCTGTCATGTCAACAAAAAAATTATCTTTAAATAATACCACTATGCTACAAGCTCTGTACCCTGCATGATATTGTTTTTTTTCTCTGCAGGCATGTGTTAAACTGATCACAGCTTGGAATAAAGATTGCCACACAGTGTTGCATCTCCACAGAGTGGAAATAATGTGTGACAGTTGAGGAATGCTGTAGAAGTAGAAGAACAAAAGAGCCTTAAAGAATCACCAAATGGAAATCGACTTCTGCATTTCAGCTTATTTAGTTGTTTTAGAGAGTTTGGTCTCAGTGGCCAGGAGGCTTGTGCATTACTCTGGGGACATTGTGCTAGTGTTGAACTGTTGATGGTGCACCTCATTACTGTAGCTTGGTGCCCCTCTAAGGACTGATTAAGGATTAAGCACATTTAAGAGTACCAGCACGTACAAACTGCATCCTCCTTGTTTCATTATCCACGCACAGCTCCTTCATCTATAGCTTACTGTATATGCGTGCCGAACCCCAGTAGCCTGCACTGTATAGTAGGATCCATCAAAAACAGCACAGTGAGTCTATTCTGCACCAATCCACCACTGGCACAGCAACAGCCGTTTCATCCGTCTCTTTCTCAAATGTTAATATGTAGAACTGAGGGGGGTAGAGAGAAGAAGCAAAAGAAAATTTAAATCTTTCATGCGACTGCTGGCCAGACTTCTTTTTTCTTTTTCTTTTTTAAACCTCATAATAATGATAATGATGATGTCCGACGCTTTCAGACATAGGGCAGCAGAGGAGAGATAATAGGCGACAGCAACTAATCAGAAAATGTGGCACCTCTACAATTGCTATATTTGTACGTACCAGTAACGAGTCAAAGACGGGGTGATTATTTTTTCAAAAAATTTGCACAACTGCTGCCTCTTTGAGCAACCGCTTTACCGGCTTTGCAGATGTTGCTGCCCAAGAAGACAAACAGTTGAAAAAATACAAATTATGACCAGTGTACTTTCATTGTTTACACAGTAACCACAATCAAAATTTTGTATTGTGTTTCTTTTGTTTTTTTATGGGTCTTATCTTCTGACTGACAAGTAGTCCATGACAGAGCCATCAAGTCCATCTCATAATCTCCTGCTGCTGAGTGATGATCTCATAGATGCAACTTTACAGTGAAGTGCTTTTTTGTCAGAAATAACAACAAAATAGACACTGTAATGGAAAGTATTTTAGGAGAAAAACAGGTTATGTATTGGTTGTAAATGGGCATATTTTGGCAACAGGGTTCTCTGACTGGGATTCATGTTGGAAGCTTACTCACTTTCATTTTCTTATAACTGGCAGTTGATAATTGTCAGTTAGTTGTGCAATTTCTGTTGCATTTGGTTGTACTAGTACAGTGCCTGTTCAAAAGGCGCCATCCAAACAAGCCCGTATTAAAATGATGAATAGACTGCATTGATAAAGCGCTTTCATCCAAAGCGAGTCCCAGAGCCTTTTTGTACTTTGTGTATAAATATGGTACCTATGTATTTAGGCATTTTATCACATGCATCCTTGTAGATTTAGGTCAAGCTTGTTGAAGTTGGGTGAGTATTGTCTGTGAGGTTGCTCAGTGCAAGTCATTGCATACACCAGATTCTCTGTTTTAAGTCTTTACATGGGTTGGGTCACTCATGGACATTTGTACTCTTGTCCTAAAACCGTCCTGTTGTTTGGAGTAGTAGTTGTCTCAACCAAAGGTTCTTTAGCACTCTCACAATGTCTGCTTCAGAAATCTCTTGTTATCTGGCTCAAATCATCATTCTTTCTTATCTCACGTCTCTCCCTGATACTGAAGAGCACACCTGCCTGGTGATGCTGCCATCACCATGCTCTGAGATAGAGATTGTGTTAAATGCATGATGTGTGAAGCCAGGTTTCTGTCTGATAGTGCTGTGCATTATAGCTGTAGAGCTGAACGTTTCATATCATCAGACTTCAGACTATTTTTTTCCCTCATTCTTCATGTAATCCATGCTCTTTGACACACTTACACTTTTTACACACAGAGACTAATCCGCAGATGTGAGAGTCTGTTTTAATAAGAGGGTTTTCAGATGTGTGAGGTAATCTAAATGATGATTGCTGTTTTTCTAGCAAGCAAAGTTGAAGCCAAAGTTGAAGCCAAAGAAGTATTGAAGCCGAAGGAATATTGTTTCACATGTTCTCACTTTCTAACTAATGTCTACTGTACTCTGGTGAACTCTCCAAATTATTTAATACCCTCCCTCAGATCCAGTGCTGTTCCTGAATCATACAGGCTGAGTTTTGCTCAAGATGACACTGATATTACACAGATTTTCAATTTTTTTGTTTATTAATAGATGTTTAATTATTCTATACCGTAAGTCCAATAGTTTAAATTGTTCCTGTGTGCAACCACTAAAACACTTAACTCACCTTGGATGATTCCTGTCTCCGAACACACATTCACCTGATTCTTTTACACATTTTGAATTGATAATCAACACCACATTATGTACAAAGAGTCAAGAGTTTAACGCTCTTTAAAACATCACCGTATTAAGATAACACACTTAGCATTTTTCACATTCTTAAAGAAAATACATATCTGTATAACAAGTATTTCACCACTCACCCCTAGTAGTACCTGGCCATGCTAATAATATTGGATTTGGTGAGGTTTTGAGATCTTCACTTCTGATCATTCTGGCACTATCCCAGTACAATAGATGAAAATTAGTTTTCAGTGTGAAAAGAAAGAGGGGGGGAATCCGTAGCAGCTGCCTTTTCAGAAATGGTGTCCTAGTTAGTGGAGATAATCCATCGAGCTCGCAATGGGCACTTTTGATTGAGAACTACTTTTCTATTGTAAATAAATAAATAAATAAGTAAGCTTGGTGAAGTCTGTCCGAAGTAACCATTGTTCCCAAAAAGAGATGCTGTTGCTGTTGAGATTGTTTGTTTATTGACTCGGGGTGTCATCTGAAGTCTTAATGGTGGAGATCTCACAACCTCAGCAAATAACATTAACAACACACATTTTCTTAAATTCTGATTAAACAATTTTTTTACACTGAGATTGTTTTTATTATTCCAGGGAGCACTGGAGTACATAAGCTGTGATTCTGAAATTAAAATAGTCCTGCTTAAAGCTGCACTAATCAATATTTTGTATGTTAACATTGTATCAAATGAGTGTGATGCGTGTAGTGTGAAAGGGGTCACTCGTAGCGATGAACCTAGAGCCCAACTCTGCAGTTCCCCACAGCTCTACGCTACATGGCGTTTTAGAGTCTTGGGGTTTACTCTCACAACTCTCATGTGCATTTTTTTCAGCTACAGCAGAGTTCTTTTCAGGATTTGATCAATCCACTGTACACTATGTGCTCAGTCCCAAACAGCAGACACACACAGTTAGCAACTAGCTGGTAAACAAAGTAGAGCATTTAGCAGCTAAAGAGCCATGTATTTCTCTCAAGAGTTGGTGGAGACCAAAACAGAGCTAAAAGGAGATTGCGTTCTTCAGGTGGCCAGAAACAAGACTCTAAATGGATGCTAATGTTTAGTTTAGTTAGTAGTTGCTTGGTGTTTGGTGAATGTGCACATAAGCAATTGTTTGCCATCATATTTGTTTATAAAGTGATAACCGGTCAATATTGTGTTTACAGTTTGTTGTGCTGACCCCAACTTAAGTGACCAAAAAAAAACAAATAATGCTGTTTTAAAGATAATTTTGGCTGGTGTCTACTACTGCGTTTAGCCAGAGTCAAAATTCTAGAAACAGATAGTTTCTGAATGCGCTGCCTTCCAATTGATGTAATACTAATGTACATGAGCTCAGTTGCAGCTGCAGTTATATAAAGAAAATCCTACATGAAGTGTATGCACTGCTCTATCAACATTTCTCTCTTTTTCACATAATAGCACAGTACCGACAAATATTATCCTTCCCCATTTGTTACGGTATGTCCCTCTTTGATAGCTTCGGTGATGAGTCCAAAAATCACAATAGAGTTTTGATCAAAGACTCTTGTGCCTTTTTGAAAAACCGAATCCTGTGGCAGTGATGTGTGTAAAAAAACTGTGCTCTATGTCTCTGTCCCTCAGGTGAGCACCTGCGTGTCTGTCCTCAGGGATACACCTGCTGCACATCTGAGATGGAGGACAAACTCAACCAGCAGAGCAAACTGGAGTTTGAGAACTTGGTCGAGGAGAGCAGCCATAATATGAGGACGACATTTGTCTCGAGGCATAAAAAGTTTGATGGTAAGCTAAATTTACCTATTTGACATGCAGATAATGAAATACATTTTAATTTGTATCCCAATTAAGACACACTGTCAAACTTGGAAATGCAGAATGATATACAAATTAATAATTACTGGCTGTTACTGTGTGAGCATGTCTTTTTTAATACACATGGTCCTCTTCTTCTTCAGTACAGTACTTTTTATCTTTATCTTGGCTCATAGCAGCTACCTTATGATACATAATCATAAGTCTGTCTAACTAGTCATCATTTCTGCTGTTCCACACTTACATTCATAGACTATATCGACCTGTAACAATTATCACATAATTGTCTAATTGTCAATTTGTTTTAACATAATCACAGTATCTTTGTTTAACCGCAATTAATTGCTAACATAAGCTAAGATCTTAAGGCGTATGACTGTTAATCGTTGATTTTTTTTTTTTTAGATATGCCAAATTGTAATTATGTAAGTGATTATTGGTTGGATTATATATTTTTATTATTATTATTTAAATTATTAGTGGTTAGGCATTTTTTACTTCATAGGCTGCGCACCTGTGTCATTACATTATCTTAATCACATAACAGGGATATATTGCTAAAGATGTATCCTGGAATTCATTCTAAACTTTAATGTGTTTCAAAAAGTAATAAAATATATTTTTTTAAATTTGACTGACAGAGACAATTATATTGTTAATCACAATTATTTCTGAGATAATTAATTATACAGCAACATTTGGAATTGTTACAACTCTAAGACTATATGCTTTTTCTGACTGACTAATGGGATGCTCTGTCAATGCTCAGTGTGTTGTTGCTTTGTGCAACTTCTCCCAACGTGAATTTACTCACATACTGACTGAACAAGACAGCGCTAATGTGGGTTTCTAAAGAAAAAAAATGTTACTGCAGTTCTATATGCTTGAATGCAAGACTAACGTCATGGTGCACAGTATCAGATCAAGCTGCTACAGTGCCTTCATGCCACTTATACAGTCAGTGCTTAGTCTGATCATTGATTCTCTGTTCTCATTATTAGTCAGTTAACTTAATTTAAAATTCTATTTAAAAAGAAAAACTTCAGTGAATAGAATCAAAGTGTCCGGTTTTGATTACATTTTTTTTTCCTTGGCAGTAAATACATTTGTCATACATGCTGTTTAAAAAAAGATCAGTGAGTTGCAGCTGTGACCCTATGTACCAGAAAAATCTATGAGCCTTTTCTGTCCCTCAGATGTCTGCGATTCTGCACAAGTAATGTCAATGTGCAGACGGGAGAGGGAATGCAGCTCCCTCAATATGAAAAGAGAGATGCTAATGAATGTTGAATCAGGACATTTTCTGTGGTCCTTGGCATGTCTGAAATCCGCTCAATTTTTTTCTCTTTATGTGATATCAAGTGTGATAAACAAACTGAAAACTGTATACCGGCACCAGAAAGGATATAGCTGGAATAAGAAAGGTGGACGTTTCATCAGGCTAAAAAACATCAAAAATAGTTTACTTTAAGTTTGCTACTGCTGAGTGTTAAATGATCCATCTGTCAGGTTGGCAGTCAGTTGAGGACAATACCTGAATGTCCCTGGAAATACAGTTTGATTGCTAATGTTTGAATTGGTAAGTATTAGTTTATCAGTATGCTTTTTAAACATAGGTTAAAGAGCTGATACGTTTTGGATGCTTGAATGAAGAATCTAGATAAGTATATCCTATCCCAGTTTATTTTACCTGCATTTACATTAATCACATACAGAAGTGTTATTTACAATTTTATTTTCTTCAATTATGTATTTATATTAAGTAAGGACTTGATCATTCATTGGTCTCACTATTACGGATGCAAGGTTACAGGAGATGGCCCGAGCCAATCCTACTGATCGTTATCTGGTCCAATCCAGGCATATTTTAATGGATCGTATCGGCTAAAATAAAGCAGATCAAATTCCTATCCTTTCTTGACTGTACTCTACTGTGTTTTGTTCACATCAGCCTGCTAGTGTTGCAACACTGCTCTCCTTTACTGTACATCGGCCTACTGTACAAGTATTTCCTGCATATGCAAGTGAAAATTAGAGCGTGAATGTGAATAATTAGACACTGAGGTTGACAAAACGCTAGTCTTGCATTGCCAGACCTTTCTCCACAATGCTGCAGAGGAGGGTCTGGCTAGTCCACACAGCATTCTGGGATGAGAGAAATACATGCTCTGGTTTATTGGCATTTCTTTTAACCAATCACAATTGTCTTGGCTGGTGCTAAGCGCCGGACGGAGCCACGGTGCCGCTGCAAAATAGCCTCGGGAAGGAACTTGTTTTGGTGGAAACAGAAAACTCAGATTGGACAGATAGTCTAGCTAGCTGTCTTGATTTACCCTGCAGAGATCTGAGGAGAAGTTAACGGGCATCTGGCCAGAAAAAGTGACATCCGGCGAAATTTCCGGCAGCACCGGACAATGCCGGAAGTAGAACGTTGTCGATATAGACTAGCAAAACGCTAACAAATCTCTCCTCTCTCTTTCTCGTTAGCAAAGAGCAAGGTGCAAAACATTCAGGTAGCAGCTCGTCATTTTTAACCAGCGCTGAACGTCACTTTCACCAGGCGGGTCATATCGGCTGTCACTAACTAATTCTGTGAGTACCATGAGGGAAAAATAAACTTGTCTGTTGTTTGGTTAAAGTGATCTGTGCAGCCATGGTCTTTACTGGACCAAAGATTATTTGGCAAAAACCTCCGCTCTGTAACACCACTGTACAACTGTGAGTTTTTCGGTAGCTCCCAATGCACCAACAGAGCGATCCGCCTTCTCTCCAGCTGATCGTGTCACGACAATTTCAGTCACATTCTGCAATTAAACTTTCATTCACATTATATCATTAATTTAAGCTTTCAAGCTTAATATTTTAGAACCAGGCCCTTCAGCATTTGGATCAAGAAGCTCATTAAAAAATAAGGTGTGTCAGATTAAGTAGGATACAACTGTTAGTTCAATGTGCCAGATATATTTCCAATTTACATTTAGGTTAATATATAGTAAGTACTAGATCGGACTCTGTATTAAATGACTCCGATTGGGATCAGGGGCCAAGAAAACTTGGATCGGGACATCCCTAAAGCTTACAATAATAAACCCTCTGTATTAGCAGTAACATTCAGTCTTTACAGTTGTGTCTTATTATTGTTTACTTTTAATTGTTTGATGTATTAATAATAATAATACATTTTATTTATAGCACTTTTTCTTTTTTTCTTACTGCTTTCTATCTAATTATGACAATAGGTTATTTAAGCAGTCCTAAAGGAATCCTCATTTTACCACACAGCAAGAGATTTCAAGATTAAGTTTATTTAAAGTTGAGGGAATAAGTTACTTTAAAGGTTACACTTTGCAAGGCCTTAGTTTCAAAACACTTTTAAAATACTTTTTCACAAAGAAGTGTCGTTAGTGTTCGGTGCACCGGAGAACTCAGGATCCTGCAGATATTGCAAAGAAGTTGAAGCACACCATGTTCTGCATTTCTGAAAGAAATGTGTGGGAGTTCTGTTTTAGGTGATCATTTCAACCAATATTCTTCAACTTATGAAAGTAATGTTTCTGTGTTTTCTCTCTCACTTGAACTAAGCTGGAATGAATGCAGAAAAAAACTGTACTGTGGTCTGTTGTCTTTGTATCATACCTAAACATGCATACAGTTGCAACAAAAGGCAAATATATAAAATGGAATCTCATTTGAGAATGAATGGAATTTATGACTCTTAAATCCTGTTATTGATCACATGAAATAATAATAAAAACATCCAAGAAACTCAAACAAACAGATTTGAAGGCGTTTCTGAGGAATGGACACGGGACTCGAAATAACCAATAATTACAACCTAAAAAAGGTTCAGCTCCTCTTCTGTAAAACTTTTAATTGGTAGCTATAGGTTATGCAAGCGTTGCTGGATTGTTTGAAATGTGCAGGAAAATGCTTTAAAAGCTGGAATGTATTGCAAAGTATTTTACTGCATTAATAGCATTATTTTGAAGACAAGGCCTCTGGAACAATGTCCATATATCTGTGCAGTTATATAGTGACACTGGTGACACAAATCACTTATGTAATTCCATCTTCTACACATGCCCATATTGCCAGGCCACTCAACATCACATTCCTTCTCCTTGCGTTAAGCTCTCTCCACCTCCATGGGGTTTGAATCATCCCTCATCAATTTTACATGCCCTCATTTCTGTCCCCAGTTATTTATAGGGCCCTATTATGAAAACCTTAACTTACTTTTTGATTACTGACTGCTTCCCCTGGAGGCCTGTGGGTTTTGATGCATTATTGAGCAATCCTGAAGCCATAAATGACTGTTGCACACTAGAATTAAGGTTTGGGTATTCTGAATGTCCAATCATCTGGCTGAGAAATATATTTTTCTCTAAGTGTGCATTGTATTCTCCCAGAGAGGCTTGGAGTCCGGCTATATTCAAGTCCAATTGATGCACGTGGAGAGAGAAACTCACAACCAACTTTGTAGTGTTGCAACTCAGCATTTCTTTGTCTCAGTACCATTCCTAACAGGTTTGTTTTCATTAGTCTCTGAAAGCATTAGTGTTCTCTGCTGTGGCTTAGTGGGTGCCCTAAAGTAACCTGAATTAAGGAAAATAAATAGTTACAATATCTATTTGTGAGAGAGAAAGCTGCAGAGCTGGAGAAACACTAGATGTGTGAAAGAGGCAGAGTTGCATCACATCTGTTAAAGTTCTGGTAAAGCAAAAATAAATGTGTTCAAAGTCTGTCACAACACAGTAAAATGTGTTATTAACCACCCAGCCAAATTAAAGGGTTTATTATGCTTTTTTTAGGATTCTTCACGCCTTTTAGTGTGTTATATAGTTTTTTTGTGTATGTAATAGAGATATAAAGTAAAAAAAAAAAAAAAAAAACGCCTAATAACGGCTCGCCCACATTCCTGTTTGAAATTCCACAATAAATGATGTCATTGATTGAGAAAGCAAGGCCAGTTTTTCAAATGTGCCCATAGGTGCTGCCTGAGCAAGCACAGCCTGCCCAGTGGCTTGCTTGAATTTGGATAACCTATCACAACAGAGTTGGTCAGCTGACCAATCAGAGCAGGCTGGGCTTTTCTGGAAGGCAGGCCAAGAGCTCAGACAGAGTGTTTCAGATAGAGGCACTGGAGCAATGTCCAGTATAAGAAGGTTTTTTGAACATCAAATCATGTACACCTATTCTAGGAGACCCCAGTAGTACAAATATGATGCTAAAAAGGAGCATAATAGGGGCTCTTTAACGGTTAAGCTAACCAGGCTTGTTAAACAACTAACTTGGCTGGTACCATTAAACACCCTGTCTCCTTTTTTCTACGTGTTGCGGTTAACATGAGGATGAGACTAACTAGCCTGGATGAGTGCAACTCTTTCCTACTTCTAGAGGGGTTTGTGTTGTGTCAAACTGACTCACTTATGAAGTTGTTTTTGTTGGCGTCCGAAGACAGGCCCGCTGACTCGATGACCACGCTTCTTGAGAGCCCTCCGCTCCGGTTCGGCATTCCAGTGTCCTTCGTTGAGACCGCCAACACACGGGGGTGCAGCTCCAGCCTATCGTTGAGTTCGTGCTCCTTCTTGTAGTTCAGGTTTTAAAAGGTGTATTTACAAAAGTTTGTGTTGTGGGAAAACAAGAATAGTTTTTTTTGTCTTCATCTTTAATCAGAAACAGTCTTTCTCTTGGTTTGTTTCTCCAATAGTTTTCCATGTGGCAGCGTGGCTCTCCAGCCTCAGCCTTCAGCAGCCTTTATTTAACAGCCTTGGGTTATTATTATTATTATTATTATTATTATTAATAAATAATAATAATTATTATTAATAATAATAATAATAATAATACGATTTGAATGATCTGAAATACTTACTAAACTCTCTGAAATAAGACTTTCACCTTAAATTTCCTCTTAAATAGCTTTAGGGAATAACATTTCTCTACCTCATGACAATGTAGTACCTATATAATTTTGTTCCTATGCTTTGCTTGAAGCTACAATATTTCCATTTACATTGAGTGAAATAATAAAATATGGCTGCACTTTACATCAATTCAGTCAAAGTGTCTTTTTGTTCAGCATTTTATACATTCCTGCATTCCTCCTATAGTCTTTGACAACTGCCAGTCGGTCTCTGAGAGTTTAAGATTAATTGACAGGATTGGAGAGCAGTTTGACTCATTTGTATATCCAGTATAACCTTTCTGTTTGTTCTTTTTGTATGGTAGATGCTCATTAGGTTCAGTTTGGTTGATGTTTTTCTGTGGAGACCTCAGCAGGAGATTAGTGTGTGTGGTTGGTTGACTAAAGTCTGGGTTGAGCAGCAGCCTTGGATGACTGAGCTCTTTGATCCTGCCCCAGTAGAGCTTCTCCACTCAGTGTTGAGAGCCGCAGTGTCCCTCATTCACTTCAACAATCCCTTATTCACACCCGACTTAAACCAAGACTGACTCGAAACACAACACCCTGTTCGCTCTAATCTGTGGTCTTTACAAATTCACAAGCTCCTAGTGGACTGTGTAAGACACCAAATACACAAGACAAAAAAAACTCTATTTCAGTTATTACATTCCAGAGATTCATTCTGTATCTTTAAAATTTTAGTTCAAGATGACATGCCTCAGAGATGAGGAATTTTGTCTTTTGGGCTTTTATTGGAAAATAAAAGAAGTCCTCTTTTCTTTTGTCAGATAGAGATCAGCAGACACATCTTTATATCTTGATTGTTTTTATGTTAATTGTTAGTGGATTAAAGTTGTTGGTGCACCATGGTAATACTTATTGAATAATATGAAGAATAAGCACATTTTCTATGCATGAAAGAGGAATAAGCCAGATCTAAAATATTTGACTCGTCATAGTCAACTCTTTAGTTTTGTTCATGATACTGTGACATCTTTTAAACAAATAGAGGAGAAAACAAAGCTTTGATAGGAAATCATGGAGTGATGAGTCACAGTCAACAGTGCACTTCAAAATTGACCCCAAAACAACAGACTGGGTTGAAAACAACAGAGGGAAAGATGGGGATCTGTAAACCAACAGGTTGTAACTTAATATCTCAACAGCAGATTAATGAAGCACTACAATTAACCAAAGACCTTATTTTGAATGTAAATTGGTCTGCATTATAGTCAAATAATGGAGGAAAGCTTCTAATTATGAGGTCTAGAAATACCTTAAATTGAGCTTCGGTAAGAGATGAATCCGAATCAGAAAGGGCTTTATTGCCAAGTACGTTTTTTTGCACATACAGGAAGGAATTTGTCATGGTGTTGTTGGTGCATGTCACACATTATCAAATATAAGAAGGATAAAAAGATCTAAACAATATAAGTATAAACATATACACCTTGTATGTATTAATAACAATAAAATAAATGTAAAATAAATAATAAAATAAGTTAAACAGTAGTAAAAAAGGAACGCTACAGCAGAGTAGGTACAGTGGCATGTAGAGCCAGAGGTGTAGTGTGGAGAGAGTGAGGGTGGATTCCGTTCCTTGTTGATAAGGCTAGTGGCGGAGGGGAAAAAACTGTTTATGTGGCGTGTGGTTGAGGTCCTGATGGACCTCAGCCTCCTGCCAGAGGGGAGTGGCTCAAAGAGTTTGTGCCCAGGGTGGGAGGGGTCAGCCACAATGTTTCCAGCACACTTCAGAGTCCTGGTGGCGTAAAGGTCCTGGAACGTCGGCAGATTGCAGCCAATTGCCTTCTCTGCAGACCGAATGACACGCTGCAGTCTGCCCTTGTCCTTGGCAGTGGCAGCAGCGTACCAGATGGTGATGGAGGATGTGAGGATGGACTCAATGATGGCTGTGTAGAAGTGCACCATCATTGTCTTTGGCAGGTTGAATTTCTTCAGCTGCCGCAGGAAGTACATCCTCTGTTGTGCTTTCTTGATGAGTGGGAGCTGATGTTCAGCTCCCACTTGAGATCTTGGGAGATGGTAGTTCCCAGGAAGCAGAATGACTCCACAGTGTCAATTGTGGAGCCACAGAGGGTGATGGGGGGAAAAGACACAATGTTGGCTCCATTAAAAAAATAAAACCATTATATTTTGTGCAGTTTTTCAGCCCAGTGCTCCTAAACAGCACAAAACATTTTTGGTAGAAACAAAAAATAATATATATATAAAGAGGTACAATAGAGCGCTGCACCTGTTTAGGCTAAACTACAACCTTGTAACTGAAAAACACTTAAATGCTAGTCTACATTTCAAATGTTTAGAATCCATCACTAAATTAATTTGTTATTATATTAAAATTATTTTAGAAAATATGCATAAAAAAATCTCATGTACCCCCTGCAGTACTTCAATGTTATCCTAGGGGTACTAGTACCCCATTTGAGAAACATTGATTTAGGCAATATAAAAGCCTGAACAAGGGCTATTATTGTCTTGTTTGTCTTTTAATCTAGATTCTGACTTTCAGAGTCAAGCTTTCTTTAATGCTGGATGCAAACACCAAAATGATTCTTCTTCCTGACCTTCATCATGTTTATGGCTATAGTTTCATCTGGGTGACAGTGAATAAACACAACATAGTAAATGTTCTGACTTCATTATTTTGATTTTATATATATATATAAAAACTCTAGTAATCTACTAACTTCCCCAGACATCACAAACTCAGAGTCCTTACATTTATTATTCATGTTTGACATTCATTGGAGAACTTACCAAGTAAAAATTAGAAAATGCCCACAATCCATAGCTTACATCAAGTGGTTACATCAAAACTGGATCTCAAAGGTCCTCATTATGCAATTTCACCCCAGTTCAGCTCTAAAGTTTTGAACTAGAATTATAATTACCCTTTTTTGTCATAACAAGCATTATAATACTTTTAGGAAATTAAACTGTAAATTTGTTCACGTAAAAATGTTGAGACTTCATCTTTAATATCCTCAATGTAAAAAACGTCTGTTTTGCTTCTGCTACCTTAAATTATAGTTACTTTACTCATTTAATTACTCCCTGCACAAGCTGCACTGCTGCAGACTGAGTACTTGGGTTTGTGGACTGATTTATCCTTTGTGCATAATATAATATACGAACATTATTAATTTATACTATGAATAAATTTAATAAAGAGGTTACACTTGATACACAGTGCAAGATTCTGATGAGATTTGGCCCCATTTAAACATTACATTCTAGTTGAAAGTTTGGCTGCTATAGCTCGCTGGACACTAATTTGGCAGAGGTAAACTTGCTAAATACATTGGGTTCTGTGGGGGCCTGGGCACTGTTTTAAGGATTTCACTGTAAAAGGAAAGCCAACATAACATAACTGTGCCATGTATTCGTTGAGTTAAAATTGTTGTCGAGGGCAAGGGTCATGCTTTTTTATTGTCTTGATTTCCCTTATGCCAAGCCTCTTTGCCAAATATGTAATTTGTTGCTATATGAATATACTACTATAACTAGCTGGCATTAGAGGTGCCCTGTGGAGTTTTCTTGTAAACAAATAAAAGTTATATTTACATTAAATGTTACTCACTAAAAAATATTGTGTGTATCATTGAGGTCTAACAAATGTGATTTGTCTTTAAAAGTTTGAAACCTCCATTGTTTACATCCATGTTTACTAAAAAGCCAAAAAGTCTTCTTCTTCCTACCTTTGTTGGCGCATTGCTGCATATTTTGGCGCAATACATTCAGGTGTCGATCGTACAACAGTGTGACACCACTGGAAGGAATGTGTTTTACGTCACCCGCGTGCATGTGTGTGCGCATGTGCATCCTTGTGCTTATGCATGAGATAAACAAAATGGGGGCCCACTCATAGAAAAAACACAACTAAAGGTCAAAAACTACTTAAAACTGTCTGGTAGTGACATTTTTGTGTCACTTCAGATTACAAATATTTAAGCAACCCCACAGACTGGGCTAAAATGTCAAATTTCACTAACCTGCTTCAGTAAATAACTGAGACAATCAAATTCAAACATACAACCCAAGTCAATTTTATTTGTATACAAATTAAAAGCTGCTGATAACCTGAGTCAAATTCCTTGTATGCAAAAGCACACTTGGCCAATTAAACTGATTCTGATTCTGATATCATACATCACAATCCTTACACACCTGAATCGGATAAGGACAATTAAAGAAAGCGTGACTTTGCCCTTCTGACACTAAATTAGACACCTCCTAGTACAGGACGCATTACACTAGGCATGGGTCGGTATAAGATTCTGATGGAATGATAACCTTCAGCAAAAATAGAACGGTTTCACGGTATTGCGGTATTGCAATTAAAGCTTTAAAATGTATTATTTTTTAAATGTATGGGTACAAAAAAAATTATATGTATTTTATTTTTAAACACAGTGCAAACTAGCAGGGAGACAGATTTCCAAACTGCATTTTCTGTCCTTAAAGACTCATAAAAAACAGCTCATACCTTAGGAACGGTATGACAACATGTTTTAGTGGTTTTGAAACCATGATTTTTTTCAAACCATAGTATACCTTGAAACCGGTAACCGGCCAATGCCTACATTACACAGGATAAAACAAATGTACAGGACACCACAGGACTCTGTAACCATCTGATGGTATGAGACTGTTATAACACAGGAGATTACAGTAAATTACACACAGGGCAGGACACCGGTGAGGACAGGGCATACTTTGATTTCACCCCTACAATCCAGCAATGTGGCTGAAAGCTCTGTGACAGTTGCATGTCAATTTCAAATGAAATCTAAAACCATGTGGACATGCAGTTCCTGGAAGTGTTCATAAATAAATAACCTCTGTTTTGGTGCCCCTGTGTTATCCTAAGTGAATGTCAGGAAGACTGTAATTCTCTGAGGACGGAGGGAATGGGGTCTGTCCAGCAGTGCTTTAGCTGAGAATTGGTGGCAGCCTCCATCATCTGGCACAGGCTACAGCCCGGTGTCACTTTTGTACTTCAGGATGGATGGCTCTGTATGGCCTGGACACTGTTAACTTTGTCCCACTGGTGAGCTTCAAGGAGAGGCTATAAGAGGCATACCTTTTCACAAGCCACAGTAGCAAAAATGAGAAGGAAATCCACGGGCCTGGTGCAATGTGATTCTTCTTTTCAATATATTTATTAAATTTAAACTTTCTGTCACATATTGAAACATATACACTGTGAAAACTCAATTATAAAAAATCCTGTCCTTGGGATATTGAGTTTGCTCGGGCTACAGCTGAGATCATGCCGTCTGTGGAGACTGATGAAAAATGTTTCCCTCTTCCTGCAAAGGTGGCGATATGCCTGCCTCATAGATCCCCACTGTTCTGTCTCCTTTTGATCTCCATGCATCATTTAAAAATTGACTGAATGGTTGGCATAATTTTTAGTTTAGCACTTCAAGTGCTATGAATAAGTACATTTTAAAACCTGATTATGAGATACATAAGAGAAGCTGTCTATGTATACAGTACCCTAACTATAGGAGCATTTTGACATTATATGAAACAAAAGCAAAGGGTTAAAGTAGTGAATATTTTGCAGGATATGTCTATAGTGCTGTCAAACGATTAAAATATTTAATCACGATTAATCGCATCAATGTCATAGTTAACTTGCAATTAATTGCACATTTTTATCTATTTTAAATGTCCCTTGGATTTCTTTTTGTCCCATTATTTTTTCTCATTTTAATGCTCTTATCAACATGATACAATACTTTTAAAACGGTGCCTGAACCGAAAGATATATATATTTAAAAAAGGAGCACCTTGTTCAATTGTATTTGTCTGTTCTGTATGTTAAAAAAATATAAAACAATAAAAGGTTTATCTAAAAAAAAAAGGAGCACAAAACGGTTAAAAAACAACCACTGGATGGGAAAAGGGTATTTTACAATTACAGTGAATGCACCACGAGGCTGGCGAGGGGAGCAACATAACATCATCACTGTGTTTTTCAGACAACGGCAGCTACAGTCTGGTGTTGGAATCATCTCCAGTGAAATACAGACACACTTTACACCGTTTAGCTGTAAACATTTTAACCGTGTTTAATCCAGCTGCTAGCTAAAGGTAGGCTAACGTTACCTGCTGCTAAGTGTAGTGTTGACTGGGCTCCTGTGCGGCAATGTTTCAGTTCCCTCTAACGTCCGTTTTCAGAGCATCAGAAAGAAGCGCAGGCATCTAAGTGGCACCTAAATAAGGCACCGAAATCCGCATTGCCATTTGGTCTGGTAGATAACGGTCGTTAAGGCACCGGTGCCGTATTAGCACCGGGTCTCGGACCTTATTCAAAACGGCGATTTTTGTCAAAAAGCGACTAGTTTGCAGGTATGTACTACTCTTTGGCTGGCTCGCAAGCAAGTGCCAACAAGTATGTGCAGCGTGCATGTTGTTTTGTTTCCGGTCTAGCTAGATCCGGTGTGGTGTTTTTCTAACGTTACTAGTTGTTGCAACAGCATGTGAAAAAACTAGAAAGTTTGCTGGGCAAAAAAGAACGTTAATCTCGCGATTAAAAAAAATTTACGCCGTTAAAATTGGTTTGCATTAACGCCGTTAATAACGCGTTTAACTGACAGCACTAGTCTATTAACATTTGTGCTGAAAATGGACTACATTGAAATTAAAGAGGGGTTTAAGTTTGGCAGTATGCTTGTGCTTAAGGGTTAACACTTAACATGTAGAAGGCAGGGTAAATTGTGGTATGGTAATATCAGACATTAGAAGGCAATTATTATTCAAGATGCTATTTATTGTTGGTAAATTGCCTATACTTAGTGTATGAAATGATGTAATAATAGTTTGAGAAATTCTCAGGGAAGTAAAGTGTTTTCTTTAAATAATTGTAGATACAGAATAAGGAGCACATAATCTGTCTGTGGCCATAACATAGCATCTAAAAGCCCATGGTTCATTTCCAGAAATAAAAATGGTACAGTTGACAAATAAAACATCTCTTTGGAATGACATAGCTGTACAAAAATATCTTTTTAACCAAAACAATAATTTTGACTGAAAAGCCTTAAATAAATGCATTCCATTTGGATTTGTGAAAATGTAATGTTTGAAAAAAAAAAAAATAGAGTCTAACATTAAGAGTCTAATAATCAGGCTCTGGATAAATGGATGTAGAGCACTGCATCCATGTACAACAGCATGATTCTGACCAACAGATGACACTGTCAAAGGAAGTAGTCAATAATCAGAACATGGATCCCATGTGTGAACTCTGTGTTGTTCGCCTGTTTCATCTGAAGAGCTGTACCAAAACACACACTTGCACACACCTACTTAAAATGACAGTCAGTCCCACCAATCAAAATCAGAGAATCCTAGTCAATTGGTCAAAAGAAAAACACTTGAAATAGAGAAAAAAGCTGTATTGACATTAAAAATGTAAGGCAGGCTAAAGCTGCAATATTTTCATACAACATCTACCAAACTTCTTGAGTGAATGTACTCTATGAGTGACCACAACGGTGTTGTGTCTGGCCATGGCCACAGTTCTGCTCTTGCCTAGACAAAAGCTAACCATTTAAGAAATTACACAGTAACAAGGGCAGAAACCAACAATACACACACTGTTTTTTTTTACTTCTGAGAACCTCAGTATCCTCACTCAGGCGCAGAAAAAACTCTGCAGGATGGATTAGTCGAACAAAGCTCTGCATGGAAGCTTTCATGGGAAGAGGCACTCCAACAGCCAGGTTGAGACAAAGCTGCTTATCCACGGGGTCACAGTAATGCAATGGTGTGTGCAGCCAATTTGCTCCTTGCTATTCAACGGCTCTGAATATCAACCATGGGAGGAAATCACTTTGATTTTCTGAGCCTTGCTAATTGACTTCTCCAGTGCATCTTAACACTGAACTCAGATCTTGGAAGACGCAGAGACGCCCTCAGCAAAGGTGGATTTTGTAAATATAATTAACTGAACAGTAGCTTTGCCCTCGAGTTCTGGCATAGAGCCAAGTCTGAAAGAAGTTAAGTTGGTAACTACTTTGTTACTAGTCATAATTAATTACATCGCTACTTTACCGGGGGTAATGGTCCAGGCAGTGTCATTAGATTGCAGGGCCATCACCTTTTTCCATTGGCAACACTGCTGGTGAGGTTTCACAGTATTATAATGAATTTGTATATTGTAGTAATTATATTGTTTGCTGTCATTATCTATCTATAGAGCTCAACAGTGACCACCCACTTATTGAACGACTCTCTGGTTCCGGAAGTGATGTTTAAAATAATGCTTATATAAAGAGTTTTAAGTCAAGAAACCAAGCCAACCAGTTCTGAGATGAATCGTGACCATGAAACATTTGATTTGGTGCAAAGAATGTGTACATAAACTATATAATTCAGTGGTAGCAACTCACTTGCCGTTTGTGGGTGAGGTAAACAGTTACAGAGGTAACGTTACTTCATAACCAAAGTCAAGCCACTAAAACCTGACAAAAAAGACAACACTAAAATGTAGTTTCAAAAAATTAAAATGCTTTATTTTCGTTGCCTTCCACCTTTTCTTCCCCTCTCTGTTTCTCTCTCAAACACAGACACACACACACTCACACCGTCGGCACCGGCTGAGTCCGTTTCCGTACCTGGTCCGGTTCTGGTGGTTGATTAACACATATTTTTGTGGATTGGCTCTCATAACAAATGGATGGGTGCGACTGAAACACATCACTGAAGACTTGGAGTAACTACAAAGCTGCATTCTTAATCATTTAACCATGGGTTAAAGTGGGCTGGAACAATCGGGAACTGGGCTCTGACACCCCAAATTAATAAGTAAGCGGGTCAGCGGCAATTATGTCAAAGTTGAAATAATTTGAACTTAAAGCACAGCGCAAAGCGGCAAATCCGAGCAGTGTGCGATGCCAAGGGCAGGCACAGCACAGCACAGCACAGCACAGCACAGCACAGCACAGCACAGCACAGCACAGCACAGCCCATAGTTGGGCGCCACTGCCCACCCCACAGGAAATCAATGAAATGGCCGGCGCAAAGCTGTTTTGCCGCCTATCATGTGTAGGCAGCTTTAAGCGGTGATAAGGAGCAGCTATAGAGGTCTCACTTCTTTCTAACTCCACAGACTTTTTCAAACCTGTATCCTTCAGCCCCAACCGACGTGACTTAAGTGACATGACTTTAGTAAATTTATCAGATTTTGCGCAGCTCTCTCTGGAGTCATACAAGACTTTATAGAACTTTATTAAGTGGAGTTCCCCTTTCGGGAAAAACAAGGCCATGCATTTAAATAATCATAACGTTATCATTGATAACAAGGATCTGTCTGATTCAGCTCTGCAGGTTACAAGCTAATATCCTGGGGGAATGTAGGTGCTTACATGTACTCATATTCTGTTATGTTAAAATGAAATATGTCAACATTCAATATACAATATTTAACATACAGGATAGTAATGTTCACCTATCATGAACAGCAATCATCAGTCATCAGCATTCAGATTTTTTAATAGAGGGATTAACGGTATTCTTGACACATCAGTATGCTCTGTAGGATTCACCATAATTGCCCCATCAAAGAGCATCTAATGCAGCTTTTAAGTGAGTCATTAAAATTACGTGCACAAACGTATCACTGTACATTAAGCTTTGTATTTGCTAACATGGAGCACTGAGCAATATGAACAAAGAGCAATAATTACAATGCAGGTTGCACAGGCTTGGTGACTAAACTGGTCAAAGTTTTCTCACACACTTTTGTTCAGCTCCCCTTGTAGTGTCATTAAACAAACAGCTTAAATCAAAGCAAGTATTCAGACATTTGCCTCTTGTTTGTTGTAGTTCCTTTTAGCACACACTTATTTCCATTTCTAATATACAGCATATGCAACTTTACTGACCATTATTGAGGCTTACAAGCAGTGTAGTTATATTGGCCATAGGACAAAAAAAAGCGGTGTCTCATGTATAGTTATGATAGTATTAATAATTTGTTTGTAGCTTTTTGCTACTTTGCTTTATATCTTTGTAATCAAGAATAAAGCTGGAAGAGTCATCACAGCAGAGATAACTAATGTAATCAAATAGGCAGATTAAGAAATAATATCTTACTTAACAATACAATTAGTTCTTCGGCATATTTTTAATATTCAGTTTGCAAAAGCATAACCGTCATTGTAATCAAATCATTATAGAATATTATGTAATTGCTGGGCAATAATCAGTTTTTGCTAAATTCATTTAGCGATTTAGGTATGAAGCTAATGGGTAATTGCCTAATTACAGTAATTGTGCAATAATTTAATTGCTTATAATGCTAAAACTAAAGCCTAACAAAACAATAAGATTACTCTTTAAACATTGATAGTCAGTGTTTTCTAGATACTGGGTGGAGGACACTGGCAGAGTGCTGCTGTCTTATATTTCATGCAGTTTGAATGTTACAGTGGTTGTTATGGGAGTTAACTATGTTATATTTTTTAAGCAAAATACTAAACCTAGCAATGGTAAGATTATACCATGAACAAATGGCATCTAACATTCAAAAAACATATTTTAAAATTACCAAGGTTCACACTAAGTTAAGCAAGTACTCATTCACACGTGCTACCAGATTTACAACATTTATAATTACCACACATATGCAAGTTAATGAATCTTCTGATTTGTGGGCTCTGGATGTTTGTATTTCTTGATGAAGTATCACTAATTAGATTTTGGCCTTCTTGTTGCAAATTAACAACCAGTTTTCTCTTATCTCTTGGTGCTGACAGCTTGTTCTCAGTTCTGGGATGTCACTCTGTGCATAGATTTAGCTAAATATTCTGCAGAGAAACAAAGTAGGATCATGAACCCATTACACTGCAGGTTTGTCAGCCAGTCAACCTCGGGACATTTATCGTTTGGTTTCTGTCCAAGCTTGGGACTTTCACTGGGCTTCCAGAAACAAACACACACACACACACACACACACACACACACACACACACACACACACACAGAACTGCAGTGTTAACAGCTTCAACAGACCTGCTCCCGATCCTGTTTTTTGTGCCTCTTAGTTTGGGCTGACTGAGAAGGAGAGAAGAAAGACTGGAGTGAAGTGTTGAATAATTGTCTAGAGGTAGTAGGGTGCTGTGATAGGTCACTGAGGTCATTGTTTGCTGTTATGGTGGCTGTTTGGTTCACAATGAACAAGATAATAACAAGAACACCCTATATACCCTATTTAATGCAGTGGAATACAGGAGATTAACACCTTTTTGACACAGTTTCAACAAAAATTCAACATTACAAGAGTGAGTTTAATTTCCGGGGCTGTTGTATTGAATTGCATTATTTTTCATGGGTGTCATTGTATCCACCTTGTGCTCTTGGACTAGAGTACATGTGTACACTAGGGACAATACTTCCAACGGGGTCCCTCACCTAACAACTGTAATATGTGCACAAGTGGCTTTATAGGAAGAGGACACATCCTCCAAATAGAAAGTGTCCGTGCTACTGTATCCATCTTTGTAACTCTACTATATCTGCTTATCCTGTTAAGGGTTGAGCAGACTGAGACTGTCTTAGCATGCATTGAGCAAGAGGTGGGAAACATCCATGATTAATATTATATGTAGATCTTAAATTTCTCTTGGATTCATGTTTTTGCCTTCCAGCATTTATTTCAATGTCTATAATAGACAATAACTGTGTCTGAAATCTGAAGTACGACCTTGTGCTGAAGCAAAACAGTGTCCATTTCTCACAGCAAAAGTGTGGTGTGAGAATGTGCTCTACTTTTCTCATTCCTAAAACTCTTCAAGCCTCATTAACTGTGAAAACAAGCCAACTAGCTGCTGTGAATGGTTTGTAGCATTTGCTCAAGCCAAAAAAAGGTTCTGTGCCTCGCGGAGCTGGAGCAGTCTATCACTGAGGCAGACGGTAATGGGAAAAGTTTCATGTTTTAGGGGATGTCTTATGTGCTAAGTGGCAAGGTGTATAGTTTACTACAGCGTGGGCTGTAAAAGTAAGGTATATGACGTCTGTTTTTACATCTGAGCATCTGTTCACATTTATAGAATAACATTTAGGTAATTTTAGGCTTGATTCTACAAAAACAAGACTAAATCTACGGCTTCACTAGCGGCTCTGTGAGGCTGTACTTAAACACAGCGGTGCTTTGAGCTAAATGCTAATGTCATCATGCTAACATACTCACAGTGACAATTCTAACATGTTGATTTTTATCAGTTATAATGTTTACCATGTCCACCATCTTGGTTTAGTGTGTTACCATGCTAACATTTGCTAATTCAGACTGAAGATAAAAGTACAGCTAAGGGTTATCGGAATTAATTTTGCAGGGATGTTGTTATAAACATAGGTCAGACGATCACCAAAGTTACTACAAAAGCATAAATAACAACCTGGTCGAAATGGAAGACCAAAGTCATTAGGAGACATCCTCCTGGAATCATGAACTTCTTTATAAAGTGTTTGTGTCAATCCATCTAGTAATGTAGATGTTGACATATTTTACAGGATAAGTGAAAACTTTAACCAATGAGTGTTGCTAAAAAAAAAAAGTCAAGGGGATCTTCTGGGCACCATGGACGTCTGTAAAAATTTCATGGCAATCCATCCGATAGTTTTCAAGATATTTCAGTTTGGACCAAAGTGGTGAATCAACTGACAGAATGACCTTGCCATCCCAAGAGCCACAACGCTAAATAAAAATTGCTCTCACAGCCATTGCAATTGTTACCGCCCTTATCTCTTGCATTCAGCCCATCTTCCTTGGCTGCTGACAATGACTCAACTTTTCAAAATTGATAAACAAGTGCTGCTCTCTGGCAATCTCGTACCCACATACACACACCAAGCTAATAAAACCGTATCTCTCACCTGACATCACCACCTTTGTCTTTTTAGGTACTTTTAAGAACATTTCCCTTCATCCCCAAACAAAAAATATTTTATGCTTTAATGTCCAAAACCGACAATCTTAGAGATGAACCTTAGAGAGCTGCCTAACAACTCTTTGTCTGAGCCAAACCAACAGTGCTCTTTGCCAGAATGCTTATCCCTCTTTTCCTCTGTGGAATTAGCAGGATTGCATCATGCTTACAGCCTGTAGCCTTGTATAAGCAGGGAAAATTAAGATCCATTGTGTAATTCCAGTGTGTGTGATACTAACATGCATACAAATTCAGGCCACTGGTGTGCATTTTTATTTCAGTCCCTAAACTATACTTAAATCAATAGTTCAAGTCAATTCACATTCTAGTTTTCTATGCTTTGCAGCTGTATTGATGTGTTTGTGATTGCACTTATCCAGATCCAGGGGGCTCCGTTGAGAGATCGGTGAGAAGTCATAAAAAATAGTGTTTGGTGGTGTAGGGAATGAGAAATGGGTCTGCATGGATAAGATGTAATGCACAAGAAAAATGAAACTCACCAAAGGTTAAACAGGCCAAAGAAATGTCATCAAAATGCCACTTAAACATGATTTGGCCTTTTGGATTCTTTCATCGCATCAAACTTTGTGCCAGCTGTGTGGCTTGAATATGAGTGAAAATGCAACGCGGTCCTCAGAAAAGGTCGATCAAGATCTGTTATCTTGAAATAAAAAAACGGGACTTAAGATAAATCACAGAGGAATATATTTTGTGCACCTGAAAGCATGTTGATATGATCAGTAACATACATTTGAAGATTTAATTTTTCATTGAAATGATAGAATTATAATTAAATGATGGAAGCCAGTGGGGAAAAAAATAAATATAAATATCTTTATTTTTCTATAAAACATGTATAACACAAGTTAAAATGCAAATCATTTCATTCTCCAAGATGTTATGTTTTATGTCTTATTATCAACCTATTAATTAAGGACAAATACAGAACATCAGATGTGTGACTAATCAAAGCTGGGCCCTTGCAGCTAGGCAACTGCCTGAGAGGCACTGAAATGACTGAGTAAGTAAATGTTCATAAATGGGATTATGCTGCCCCTCTCTCTCTTAACTGGATTCCCTCTTAACTTTCTAAACTTAATTTAATAACCTGCTCAGGGCAGTGGTGTTCTTAACACAGGATGTATTTTGCAGGATGCTATAGTGCTATTTCCTGCATTTATTTACATTTATATCAATCTATCAAATAACATTATAATGTTATTTTGCTTTTCATAATAATAGTAGTATAACATAAAAATGATAAGTGCTATGTAAATTGCTGCATTATTAATGCACTAACTCTGATTTAAATCGCAGTTAGTTTCTTTGATAGAGACTCAATACTTTCTGATAGATAATATTTCCCTCTTTACCGCAAAGTCCGCTGTGATCTACTGCCTTTGGTTAATGTGAAATTATTGCATGTTAGGATCATATTATCTATGGATAAAAACACACTTTTTGAATATGAAAAACACATGATGTGGTTGCAGTGCTTTTTAAAGATTTGTGACTGCAGCCTTCCTTTCAAGCTAAATGTAATAAGATTGATTTGTTGTATTATTAAAACCCGGTTACCAGATTTCAAGATGGTCATTTGTTTGAAAATTGTTTGCCCACCACGTAAGCAAAAACATGTTTGATTCATTCAATTTTGCACAGCCCTCTACACATGTATGTTAGTGTAGGCAAGTCTTACAAATATTAAACCTTAATAGTGCATAATACAGAGAATAATATAATCTTCTCTACTCACCATTTACTGTAGATGTCCTGCCAACAGTTTTATAGATGTCTCTTACCAAGTATGGCGAAAATGCCTTTTGGGAAACTGGGGATTTTGTTTTACTGCCACTGGGGCAATTTGGCATCAATGCTCACTCCAGCTCTCTTAATACATCAATGATATACGGCTGCAACAACATCCAGCAATAAGATAAGGCAACCTCTATGTGGCCTGCAAGGTGAAATCCAGGGCTATTGGAAATTGGGGGTAAATATCCCTCCCATCCACAATAGAAATAATATACAGTAAATATATAATATATATAAAAACAGTGGCCACATTTCCTGCCAAACACAATTGGTTAAAAAAGCTCAAACCCTACTAGCTACTAACTCGCTGCACAGTAGCTGTTACCTTCAACCCCACTAATATTCTCCCATTCAACACAATCCGTACTAATTAGTTTATGCCTGGCAGTTGTCCCTAGCCTGCAGCCACCTTGGCTACACCTCACCTACATTTTCCCTTGGTTACCAGACAAAACAGGCACTGAAAGTGGAAGATTTCACCCCTCTATTCTTGAGCCTCAGGCTGATGGGCCCTATTCACAACAAATAAGAGGATCAAACTGCAATGGTTGTGGGTGCAGTGCAGTCACTCAGTACATTAGGAGGGAAAAGAGGACAGTGTCTATAAGCCTGTTTTCTCCCAAGTTGGGCAAAATTTCTTGAAGCATTTCAATTTGGTTTGACAATTTGGAGTGCTGTTAAAAATAGCAACCTATTCTTTTCACCTCTTTTTGTATCTGAAATATCCTGATATGCTTGATTGTTTCATTGATGGACGTTTGTGATTATGTGAAGGTGCATTCTTTATTGTGTTAATGGAGGTTGATGCAGTTCTGTTGCAATTTAAAGCGACTGAAGCTAATCAGCCAACAAACATCTCATACTAATTTCAGCTTCATACCAGCTTTAACTTACCTAAGAAAGTTTATCATTGGATCAGAGAGTTCGACTAAAGCTTTGGCATACAATAGTATTAGACCTTTTAAATTGATTTGACAGTTACCTCAGATAACAGCATGAATTGTCAATCCTTCATAATCTTATCTTAATCTTTGAAGTGTAACGCAATTAGCCGTCCCTCACTAATCTCCTCGCATTACTAATTTTCATTGTGGTGGAAACTGCTGCTTGTTTTGCAGGTATAAGGTGAAATGTGTGCATGACTGAGATGATTTTATACTCCAATTTCAAGGGATTGCCAAAGCACAATTAACTTAAGAGTTCCTTTGTTGTTCTTTTTTCATTTTGACAAGAAAGAGACAAAACAAAGAATCTGTTAAACTCTCATCTCATTTTCTCATCAACTTGCAGTGACCCACCAATTCAACTGACTTTATTCGTCTGAAAAATGAGGACCGGGGGAAGAGATGACAGTGCCTCAGCTTTCATTAACTCTAAATCACTTTCCACACAGAGTGCAACAGTGCACAAAGGTAATTAATTTCCTCAAGGACAATTATTTTAGTGCTTTGAGATAATGACAAGAACTCCTCAAAGTTCAATCTCGGTAGATACTGTAGGTGGTTTTAAACTAAAATGATCCCCAAAGGCTCAATTTAGAGTCCGTATTGCACCATCTCTGGTGACAATGTTAATTTTCCACGCAGCTTAGATTTATTTGAGAGAAATTCTATTCACAGTGAATGACTTTAAAAATATTACAGTATACTGCGGCAAGAGCAATTAACATAGTTACGGGATGTATTGACACACGTAGTTAAGGAATACAGTGCTTTGGGACAGTAGGTACTGTATACTTTTCACAATACAAATATCTTCAAAAAGCACTTCAAAATATACGTGTTGTGCCAAATACTTTATTATTATTTGTATGTCTCATTGTTAGACTAACTTGTTTCCTCTGTCACTGTACATTATAAATTAGAAAATGGATGTTATTGTATGATACTGATAAAACACTAAATATACTCTTTAGCATTTGAATACTTGTCATCTTTTAATTTCTAAGTTATTATATTTTTTTTTTTTGGAGCATAGCCTTGAAGGAATGCATGTGTCAAATACAATTGGATATTTTCAAAATATTTGCATGAGGTTAGAAGTAGAATTAGCCTTTAAACCTAAAATTTAAGACTCTCTCACACACACAACATATGGGAGCATGAACAGTAATTCTGTAACGTGCATAATAAGCAAGACTTTTAATATCACCCAATTTCATCAAACGTTTATAATGCAAAATGCTAATACAAGTATCCATTACTGTCAAAGTCGCCAAGGTATTTAAAAATGTTCAATGTGTTATTGTACGTAGATTTAATTAATTAAGTACCACTTTGTCTTCAGGTGAAGAGTAAATGTTGTCTTGTCTTGCTATGATAAGTCATCTGCACATAGGGATCAGGAAGAATACATTATCAGCGGGTGTGTTAGGGTCAAGCATCAATCAGATCAGTTCCTCTCTTTCCTGTTGAAAAGCAGAGCTCTCCCCTACATGGTGTATCCTTAGTTTTGCAATGGAGAGTAGAGTTAAGACTTTCTCTTGGCTTTCCCAAGAGAAACAGATGTCCTTGTCTTGGAGTTGCAAGGTGCAAATAATATGGCACCTCAAATTTGCCGCCAAGGTCAGACAATGTGCCATTTTGACTTGAATTCACTTTTCTGAATATAATGAAATCCCTGTCACCATGTTACACCAGCAGTTTTAGTTTGGAAGACACTGGATCACCTACTAAGAGGCATTCCTCACTAGAAAAAATAACAGCATTGTTTTTTTTCAAATGCTTGAAATGAGACATTTACATTTTCCTGACAAGCAGTAAGCAGGTCGGGGTGGATTGTTGGTCTGACAGTCAACGGCAGTTTCTTTTCCCATTTCTCTAAATTTAACCAACTACTTTTGTAATCTAAACTTAACCAAACCTTAACCATATGGACGGCAGATCAGTTTTGAAAGGCATAGTATATTGCATTAACATAGATTTATTTGGTCACTGCCAGAAAACTTACATTAAGCTTAAGATTTCTAAGACTTATTTTAAAAATGTCATAGGTGAGTAAAGCAGTTAATTAGAAGCCTAAAACAATGCAATAATGATACTATTATTTGAACCCCCTGAATGTAAAAGAAGACAGAAACCTATGACATTACTAGTGGGCCATTATGCACATGTCCTATGGTTCACAATGAAAGGCCCATGTAGCATGCACTCTTCTGCTTCCACCCCTGTCACACAAGCCACTGATGGGTGGCAGGAGTGATGAATGTGGGGGCGGCTTGCCTCTCTCTTTAAGGACCTTGCATGCTAGAAGAGCTGAGACTTGTTGGTTTTGAAACAGAGCAGAGAAAGATTCAAACTAGCTGATCCCCATTTTCTGGCCACATTGTGTACTGCTTTGTTAATATACTGGTCTCCTCTTTTTGATGAAAATGTTGATTTTGTGGCACTTGTATTAGATTAGACAGTCTGTTAGCAGCAGCAGCAGCACAGTGCAAAGGAGGAAACACAAGCCATTAAGACATACCATTGACTGCATTAGAAGTTACAAAAGTTCATTTTAAAAATACATTCAGGGTAACCTTTAACATCAAGCTGATTGGCCATGTAAGGGTTAATATATAATCTTGCCTCACAGACAAATATTGAGAATATTGTTTTGGTCATATTTGGTAGTACTGGAGAACTACTGTATGGATAACTAGGTAATACTGTAAGTAGAAGGGAAGGAGCTCAATTAAAGATCAGTCAGAAAGGTTTCTTCTTCCTCTCCTTATTTCATTACTATGCCGAAGCTGTGCCTTTTGGCTCCAGTCCTCTCGTATAATTTACCACCGTCCTTTATTTAAAAGGCAGCTCCCTCCTGGTTCATGCCATCATTCAGCAAGTCTTAAACTATCATTGCCCTGTCTTATTCACACTAGAGGCAATCACAAATCAGTGTTCTCTTTAAATTATTTAGAGGTCCTTTATTGTGTCGCCTGCTGCTTCTTATGCTGGCTCCAACAACACACTATAGGTTTACAGGCGACCAGCTCTGAATTGAAACCAGTTTCAAAGCAGGAAATATAAGAAACATGCTTTTTTAAATTCTGCTTATACAAACTTAAATTCCTGAAACTGAATTTTGGACAGTGGTAGAAGAAGTATTCAGATCTTTTGCTGAAGTAAAAATATCAGTCCTGCATTCAAAGTCTTACTTAAAAAAGTATTATCTAAAAATAATTACTAAAAAATATTAAAAAAAAGTAAAAGTATTTGCTAAGCAGCCAAAATGGGCTCTGTTATAGGCACATCATTATATATCTTATACTATAGGAATGGTATTATTGATGCAGTAACATAGTAGCATTTTTATTGTTGTATTAAGCTGCATTCTGTTGGGTGGTTTAGTTTACTGTATACTTTATATGCTTATTATGGATTTTTTAAATCTTAATCTGAAAAGTAACTAGTAAATTAAAGTTGCCAAATAAATGTAGTGCAGTAAAAGTATAATAGGATGAAAGGGTTAGAGGGTTAATCAAGTACAGGTAACTAAAAATTGTACTTAAGTACAGTTATCATACAAGTACAGTATCACTGAGTTTGAACCTACTGAGTTTCCATCTACATCTAGTTACACATGCATCAACAAGCATGTAATATGTTGTTTTGAAAGAAGTAGAGATTTTTGTTTGTACAATTAAATGGAAGAAATATGACATAGGATTTGCTGAAAACAAAAATCAATAAGCAGCATCACAATTAATACATTCTAAACAATCTGTATTAGACCACCACCTTTTACCTGTATCTGGACTCCACATCCACATTTACAGTATTGATGACCGGGCTAGGTTATTACACTGCAGACTAAGTATGACATTTAACCCCATAAACTGTCATTAACCCACAGAGAGTAGAGTCAATAAGGAAATCAAGACTACTTTTTTTTTTATCCACAGTGCTATATATGTAGCTAATCTTGTAATTTAATAAATTACCACACTGTATGTATTGTGAACTAAGCCAGATAAAGGAAAAGAAAGTAATGGAGGACAAATCCTGTGGTGTTAGTAGTATCACAGGAATTAAAAATCATTGCCTGCCTTCAGGGAGCCTATTTAACATACACTACCTGTTCTATCTATGTCGCTTTCCATGCATCTATAGCAACAATATACAGATAAAATAAAGCAAAAAACCTCTAATCACTGCATTTCAGTGATTCGTCCTGTCACAGAAACATACAGTATTTCTTCCTCTGCTATGGGGGTTTAACAGCTGCTCGGTGAAATATAAATTCAGGGTACACGGTATCAGGCTTTAATGACAGCGGTGCTTCATGTGAGAAATGACAACGTGTGCAGTGAAATGTAATCCCATCAGCTCCTTCAACTTGTGCATGATTCATCGTAAAGCAGTATGGCGGGGGGCGCAGTCTTAGTCAGTGTCCTCATTTAGGATCCTTGTGGCCTGAGGGTAGAAGCTCCTCCTGAGCCTATCAGTGCTGGCTTGGAGTATCCTGTACCTTCTTCCCGACCTCAACAGGGAGAAAGGGCTGTTACCTGGGTGGTTTGGATCTTTAATGATTCTCCTAGCCTGTTTTGCCTGTGGTGCCTTGTGTAAATATCCTTTAGGCAGGGTTGGGCACTGCCTATTGTATGTTCAGCTGTACTGTATAGTTGATAGATGAATTTTATGTTTAAAGAACTTCTTCAAAAAGGAATAATAAATCATTATCTCTGAAATGCCCATGTAGACTAGATTAGATAATTGATGTAACCTAATTTATGTTGCTTTGAATTAATGTTCTAGAACACCTGATTGGCAATCATGCATACATTGAGCCACAATAGCATGGGATGGTGCCTTTGTTTTTCTTAGACTAATAATAGTATTTTCATATTCTTCTTTTGCTAAGGTGTACAGTGTTTGGAAAAATGGGAATGTGGTAAAATTCATTACTCTTTATTGGATACAAATTATCTTTCGACTGACTTACAAATCTGCAGAGGAAACTGGCATCAATATCTACTCATCCTTTATTTACAGAGCCAGATGGTACATTTGGATGCCATCAAGTATCTTCTAATACAACAGATGCTGAATTGTGAAATTTCTCTGTTTTGGCTAGCTGGCTGTGTGCCATTATGTCGAAAAGCCAGTTATCCAAGGCAAATATGTGACCCCCCTCTCTGCTGCTATCACAGAGCATCAAGTACAGCCAGAGTTATTTCATTGAGAACAGAGAATTGGCTCCTTCTCAATTCAGTCTGTCAGCTCTCTGCATAAAAGTCTTCCACACTCAACCTTTCTCCCAGAGATTTCAACAGAGATTCACTTATCTGTCAGAAAACAATTGTTCTTTGTAAAAGGCATTGGCTGGTGCAACTTTAATTTTAAAGATGTTTTAAATGAGCTGCCACCGTGTGATCGATGGTCTGTGTGAAACTTGCCTCCCGTTCCTCTCTATCCTTCAACGGAGGGCTTTAATTACGAGCCCCTTGTATTGATGCTGTCAGCTACAGTGTGATATGCATCATGTATGGGGGGGGGGGAATGGAATTTTACCACCTGGTTGCCCGCTCCTACAGTTTCATTGCACACAATGTCATCAGTTGAAAATGCATTGTCATCAAAGTCGAGTGATATTGCCTGGGGATCACGGCCTTTGGTATTCATGTATTCACTCATCTGTTTGCTTCCACTCAGAGGTTAAAGTGAATTTGATTTTGATTGATGAACAATCATGCATGAACTGACTGTTTAATCAATATACACTCAATGTATTTGCATTTTTTACGCATTTAAAAGAATATTTAAGCACTCAGAAAAAAAAAGTGAATTGCCTTTAAATGTCAGAGGGGAGTATGTTCTTTTATCCATTAACTTTGACAGTTTGGAAATGGCAATGAAGGCACTGAGGTAAAAGCTGCTTTTAGACAGTGAATTCCAGTCCAGCTAAATTGCACTGGAGAGTTAATATAGATACAGTAGGTGATATACACTGTACCTAAAATCTGTGACTGTGTATGTACTTTTATGTTATAATATCCACATAAATTGTTATTTTATTTTTTAATTAACAGTTGCACAACATGAGTTGCGCCAGATCTAGCTAAAAGCTAATTTTCAGCCGTAGTTCCTATATAGGCTGACACTGCCAGTAATGTGCACGTTGACATAGTAAAAGATTTAACTGTAACTGGGTAGGGATCGGTGATTTATCAGTACCATCAGTAATTATAATATAGATACATAAAAATAATTAATCAGAAAGACTTTTCCAAAAAGATGTATTAATGTGATAATAGTAAAAAAAAATTATAAATTCAAATAATCAAGGTTATCACATTGCTTCACAAATAGATTTAATGTTGCCATCAAGCATTTATACTATTAATATGCAAAGTTCACCACAATGGCTCAATACAACCTGATTTATTTACTGATTTATATAATTGGCTGATGGTACGTATTGCACAGTTAAGTTGATTTCATGAAAGTGTAATGAAATGTTCTTTACATTAATGTAATAACACATGAATTACATGTTTTGGTTACCATTTACCTCTGACTTTAAAATGTACTCCCATTTCTCTGCTTTTTCCTCGGGTAGCTAGTTCCTACTGACTATTCTGCAGGCTTTACATGCAGACATTTGCTAAATGGCAAAGAAAGAATGCAAATCCTTTTAAAGTATTCCGTGCACCTAAACATGCGTATTATGTTGGTCACACAAGCAAGGTAACAACACATCCATTCAGAACAAAAAAGCAAGCAGAAAAAAAGCATGTTAAAAATGTTGGTGGCCTGTAGTCATCAACTTTACTGTGGTCCAAGTTATTCTGTAATTTACACCTAACTCAAAGCATGTGTAAATGTGTGCTAAGATTACAGAATGATCATGTAAGCTTTTATTGTTAAAGTTGGACAGTCCACAGAGAATAGGCTGTCTGTACTAATTCCAGAAAAAGGCATACAGTGAATTTAAAAGTGGCCATTTATTGTAGATGCAATTTTGGTCTTAGTTATTCTATAATTGGGGACATTTTAATTATTATTCCCAAAAGAATAAAAGATCCGGACTCGAAGGGAAGAGAGGTCATGCGGAGACTCACTTTCCTTCCCCTCAGCCCACATTCTGATCTGGTTTGTTCCCTTGAGTACATCGGCTGGTGAAAAGTGTCAGTGCTGGGTATGATGTCATGTTTCCCACCTGGAACAATGCCAGAGACTGAAACATGCCCAGAATCGGTTTAGGAGAACACACTGGTCTCTTGTCCTGTGGCCTTTAACTTTCCTCTGCATTGCTGTTTTACACTTTATTGGAAAGTCAAGATAACTTTTTGCTTGCTTCTCTAAAAGGGTGTAATGCGATTTCACCCCCGCTGTGATCTCCTGTCATAGGTTGTTCTGTTAGGCAGAAATGCCTCTGCAGCTGCTTGAGGGCTAGGCTACGGACGGTTCCTATCCGACGGAAGTTAGCGTTGCTATGGTACTGATAAACAAACCTGCTAATGCTAATTGGTTAGCTAGCAACAGACACCGAACTATTGACATTATACCGCTATATCACATTTAACCGACCTGACATGTCAACGTCTTGGGCAACTTTTATCCACGCAGCAGCCTTTCTATTTATAGCTTTATAAGAGAGGTCATAGAGAATCGTACATTCAGACACTTAATTATCATTTGTTCTAGTCTCACTGCCATTTTTGTGAGTCGCTTCCGAAGCTTTTCAACGGTGTAGTACGACGTCCGCTGGGGGCGTATTGCGTATTACGGAGCTGATTTCAACTGCCAGTGTGAAGGCGGCATTATAGAGATGTATTACGTCTCGTCTCGTCTCGTCTCGTCTTTTTGGTGTGTTCTGTGGCACTTTTTGGACCAACACGGGGAGACTGATCATTTCGACTGGCTTTTCTGTCAACGGTCGGCCGTCGGCTATGTGTGTAAGCAGCTTTAGGCACCTGAAGGCCGACGCTCTTATTTGTTACTTTCATCAATGCCTTGGTGGTCCTCTTGATTATAAATGTGGGTGTTCTTCACTGACTAATGTAACGTTTCTCATTCATTGTCATTAGGGCTGGGACGATTCGTCGACGTAGTCAACGTCATCGATTACGTAAATGCGTCGACACAAATAATTTGCGTCGACGTTTCACTAAATAAAATAAATAAATAAAACTTGCGTGCAAATTAATTAATGTAATGCGGAACTAATGTAATGCAGAACTATTGTTAGATACGTGGGTTCTAGGGACACCTAATCTGAAACTAGACAAGCTCCTCCGCCTACATGCAGTTTTTTGTCAGGTTGACGGTCCAGTGAGTGAGTCAGAGATAGCAGCGCGAAAGGACGAGTATGGCGAGTATGGCCTCTTTAAGATCGCAAGTTTGGGAAAACTTTGAGAATGTATGGCTGCAGCCTGGAGCCTCCCGTGTCATGCCCTCTCGTCTCATGCCTTTACATGCTAACACATATCTGACGCCATCACCCAGATGTGCCAATCACTGGAACGAAACAAAAAAAACTGTCCACAGTCCAAGTCCTACAGTGCTTAACCAGCCTTTAGATACAAATAATTAAAGTTAAGTTAAAGGAAGAAGAGCTTGGATGTTAAACGAGAACTTATTCATTATTTTACCTACTGTTAAAAAAAGCAAATACATGCTACTCTTTTTGCACTTGCTCTGTTTACTTTAAGTTTTTATTTTTGTATTCCTTTATTTTGTGGTCGGTTTTATAGCCTACATCTGGCTTCAGGTTGCACTACAAATTCATTTTACTTGAACAGTGCAGTGTTAAACAATTTTAATAAATAGAGATTTGAACCTTATTGAAATATGTTTTGTGTAAATTGTTAATAATTGAGCAATGGGAAAATAATCGCTAATTGAATCGTTAGATTAGTCGACTCATTGAAAAAATAACCGCTAGATTAATTGTTTAAAAAATAATCATTTGGGACAGCCCTAATCGTCATTAGGATATGTTAATTCATGATAAAGAAAAAGGTCATGGTAGAATGCTTTCCATTAATGCACAATTGGGATTTATCAACATCAACACCGGTATCATTGAAAACAGCATGTTTCTGAATGTTTAATAATGATTAGCATTTCATGAGTCATACTCTGTTAGTACTGTATCTTATGGTTTATGTTCTAGTGCATGAAGAGTTGAGTTACAAACAGGAAGAAGATACAAATCCATCTAGAATATAATTTAGACTGAAATACTGTACATTTAGTTTAGAGA
This sequence comes from Perca flavescens, assembly GCF_004354835.1. NCBI lineage: Eukaryota > Metazoa > Chordata > Actinopteri > Perciformes > Percidae > Perca > Perca flavescens. The sequence continues at coordinate 20,207,450 of NC_041331.1, read as the reverse complement.
ATACACAATATGAAGTTAGGAATAATTTGTATGTAAAGAAGTAGGAAATATTTATAATAGTTTTGTATAACTGTCTTGCAGCAATTCTGTTGCCCATTTAAAAGACATGTTACGTTACGAGGCTTTTCTCCCTTTAGCAATTCTGCTGTTGTTTTTACTTGTGTTTTAAAATTGTAATATTTTTTAATCCCCCCAACAGAGATTTGTAGCCCATGAGAATTTAGCGATTTTAGTTTTTCAGAAATAACACCATGTACTGCAATTCATAATAGACCAGTTTGCTTAATATTAAGAAAACACAGTTCTTTGGGTGCTGCCTAAATATGTGTCTAAGGGGAGAGAGAAACTCAGAAAAAAAAGCTCACAATTGTGTGCAAGTATAACCATTATTCTTTCATGCTTATTCTTTACAGTATGCACTGTAATACTAAACCGAACCTAATGAAGAACACAAACAGTGGGGCAGATTTATAACAATATGGCAAACATATTTTTGATAAATTAGTATAGTTTTAAACAGGAAACCATCACTGTATCAAATAAAACGTATTGCCCAACCATACACAGAATATTAATGGCATCCATGAAATTAATTTATTGCAATATTTCAGGCATTCCTAAATAGATTACAAATTTAAAATGGAGCCTTACTGCTTCATATACAGTATTGATTATGTTGATCATTGTTTTGGTTTCCCCTAATACTCAGATAATCATCCACAAATAGAGAGGAAAGACAGAATCAAAACATGTCTAAGGATTGTTTGTCCACTCTCGCAGTCTGTTCATGGTAACAAACAGGACAGAAAACATTATTATCATAATTGGCTGAAGAGACACACACACACACACACACACACACACACACACACACACACACACTCATATGTTGTTGTTTCTTTTGCCGGTAATGAATATTGGAGAGAACTAAACAAAACAAACCATGCAGTAATTTCAAGTATCTGTCGTGATATAGAGTGCTGGCTTTAAATTGTGCATAACAATGAGATGGAAATTACCGTGATCTGTTTTTGCTACACAGTGCACATTTTGCTCACGTGTACTGAGGGGTCTTTGATGAAGGACGTATATAATACAGTAAAACATACCTGCTTTATATAGTTTGCATATGGAGCTCATTATTGGAGACGCTGTTAAAACACATTTTATTTTAATTTTCTCTGATTTATAAAACAAATAAGTAGTTTAAAACAATATATACATATGCATTGTTTCTAGTTTGTATTTGTTTATCATTGTGCACAGAATTTCTTTTCACTTCCACTGCGTCATTTCATCACAAATGGAAAGAAGCAGAAGAAGCAACTTGATAAGCAAATACTTTAAAGGAACACGCCGACTTATTGGGAATTTAGCTTATTCACCGTAACCCCCAGAGTAAGACAAGTCGATACATACCCTTCTCATCTCCGTGCGTGCTGTAACGCTGTCTGACGGTTCCAGCATTAGCTTAGCCTAGCACAGATCCTGCAGGTAAATGGTTCCAACTAGCCTACTGCTCCGAATTGTGACAAAAGTGACAAAATAACACCAACATGTTCCTATTTACATGTTGTGATTTTGTATAGTCTGGCGTGTACAAAAAACAACGTAACATGAGACACAGCCGTCTTCTGACAGTAAACAAACCGGGAACTATATTCTCAGACAGGCTTGCTGCGAGCATATCACTCCGCCCAAGTACTATATTCTTCCACCTGAGAATATAGTTCCCGGTTTGTTTACAGTTAGAAGACGGCTGTGTCTCATGTTACGTTGTTTTTTGTACACGCTGTGACTCTATAAATCACAACATGTAAATAGGAACATGTTGGCGTTATTTTGTCACTTATTCGGAGCAGTAGGATTACTGGAACCATTCACCTGCATGTTCTGTGCTGGCCTGATGCCGCTGGAGCCGTCAGACAGCATTACAGCACGCACGGAGATGAGAAGGGTATGTATGGACTTGTCTAACTCTGGGGGTTACGGTGAATAAGCTAAATTCCTAATAAGTCGGCGTGTTCCTTTAACACAAAACTTTTAGTTAATTATGATTACTGGACCACTGCTCTCAGTATTTAAAATTATGTCTTCACATTAAATATTAATTAAATAACTTTACGCCATTCAGTTTCAGCTCAAGTACAATTCACATTGAACATAATAGTAGATGAAATGAGGCACCTCTGTCTTAAGCCTGGAATATGAAACACTAACCATGTATGTAAGAGGATCTGGATCACACAGACTGATAAGGTCATACATGCGGTTTGGTGCTAGTCCAGCACAGTTTACTCGTCCGCCTTGAAGGTGACCACTAAATTCTCAGTACTAATGTTGCAGACAAATCTGATGATATTGAAGAGTAGTGTATTTGTCTACATTAAATCATATCAATGTTACTCTTCTGATTAAACAAGACTAAAGGTGCCAGTATGCTTCTTCATAAGTGGTTGTTGGATGGTCAAATAGCTTCAGAAACCCCTTCCCCCCACACTCCAAGGTCGGATTAGGGGGGGCTTTGTCCAACTATTTCTGTATTTTTCCGAAACTGATAATCTGACATTCATAGCTACTACAACACGCAGTAATTGGTCACCTGTGCAAAGGTGAGAAAAGTGCCAGAACAGAGTGCAAAACTGAGTGCCTTCTAGGAGAGTCTGAAAATGTGAGCAATTATCCCCAAATTTACGTCTTCCCCCCTTCCTATGAGGAACAGCTTTTTACCCCACCTGTGCGGACCATATTTCATGGCTATCTATCCAATAGAAAAGTTTAAATGTTTCGCTAAAAAACAAAATTGTCAACCTAATAGTGGTACTAGAGGAAATGTTATTGGATCACCAAAGTCAGTGTGAAACATCTTCTCGGGACCATGAATGTCTGTAGAACAAATAGTCGCAGTCCATCCAATTCTTGTTGAGATATTTCAGTCTGGACCAGACTGAAACCAGACTGACAGACCAAATGGTGGACCGACCGATTGTTAGAGCCATGCCGGTACCATGGCTAAAAATGACAAGTTTTGCTCTCTCATTTTCCAACTTGGTTATAATTGTTCATATGCACTCAACTGGGTTTAGAAAATCAACAGGTTCTGAATTTGAAACCATATTTTTCCCACAGCCTCTGGGTCTTCAAGTGGTGAGAAGCAGTTTATATACTCAGCAAGTGCTGTTAACTGGCAGTTGAAGTGGTCCACTCAAGTAAGGCTGTTCACTGCAATGTATTCTCATGAACAGGTCCGTATGATATTGTACGAAAATGTATGCACACAAAAACATAGGATATCCTACGAAATTAGGAGACCGCCGGCTGGTCATGGGACACGGGCTGGCTACAAGCTCCATGACGCCGAGCGGCAGTTGCTAGTTGTTTAAGCCGCTACAGAGCTTTGTGACGCTGGCTACAGACCGCCGTTGTATCAGCGGTAGTTGGTGATTCAGTTACCTGAAAATAGGTGACTTTGAGCTGTGTACATAGCACAGCGAGCTGCTGGTCGTTTCGGCAGACATTACGGTTAAATTAAGGCCGGTTACACACTGGCTGCGTGGCGTGAGCATGGCGTTTCTGTTGCATGTCAGCTGCGTGGATTTTTCTATGTCTTTGCACACCAGAAACGTGTCTGACGCGGCGCTGCTGCTGCTAGCCTTGTCTGGACACATGTACTGTATGTTTTCCTTTGATAAAATGAAATACCATGTTAAACATAAATATATACTGATTTGATTACAGCAAAGACAACGTCAGCAGTATTGATGGCAAAATAGGCTACAGAATATTTTGTTCTGTATTGACAGGTGCAATATTAGTAATTTTTAAATTACATTTATATCTGCATTTATATCAAAACCTAGAGACTTTCAAACATTTCATTTATTAATATGTATTTGTGTCTAAATGACATATAAACATATTTTCCTATTCTATTTTGCCTGGAAATGCTTCCAACACGCTTGCGTGTCGCGTGAAAAATAGCCGTTGGTTCTATTTATAGCAGGCACGCGTTTTCGGCGCGGCTCGAGCCGAGCCTGAGACGCGCGTGTGTTCTGTGTCGCTCTTTGGCTTGAAAGTCCTGTATGTTAACGCCCACCGATCCACCCAGATGTCCTCCCTACGCGGCCAGCCGCGTTCTAATACAGCAGCTGTCAATGTGGTGCATATAGCAAAAAAAACTGGACTGCTTATGAATTACCCTGCTTCACTTTTCGTAGCGTTTTGTACGAATGGTTCATGAGAACAGGCTGCGCTTCTAGGTCAATTATCAATGCCTATGTCAACAAGCTGTAGAACATGGAGATGAAAAAGTATTTCTCAATATAAAAAATAACGTTGGATAAATGATAACAGCCCTCTAAATCTAGTGGTAGATATAAAGTCAGTAGTTTACAGGTCAACATGTTTATATGAACCAGATTGTGGATTATGTGGGGGAAAATGTGTATTAATTCAAAATGCATTACATTGCATTTCAATTCAAAATGCATTACATGACCAGCATAAACAATATAAGATGTAATAATATCCAAGCTCATCTTTGTACAATAACTACCCCCTGGTCATTCAAGACTGTTGGACCATTTGGTCTTAATTAACCACACTAAGAATTATAGATTCCATTGTTTGAGCCAGTAAAACATTATTAGTTTTTGAGTAGTGTGAAGTAAAATTAATGGGTGAGTCTAGGTTTTGTCTTTCTTTGGATAAAGTGTTATTATCAGAGGAAGAGAAAAAAAGGTCACCTTTATTAATCATAATTATTTACAGTAATTAGGCCAGATATCAAAGGAGCACTTTGTAACTGCTCTCAGAGAAAATTGATTCTTCATGCTCAGAATTACTTCAAGGGTACTAACACGGTTTAAATTATGTATGCAAAATGAAAATAACAAAGTCCAACCTCAATTTCCACTGGCACTAATGTGGTGGTTCACTTTACAAACATTTTTATGTTGATTATTAGGCTTTTTATTCAATGTGCTTTAACCTTTGGAAAAAAGTGGGAATATGCTGGATGAAAGAAAATAATGATCACAAGTGATATTTATACAGCTTTATGTAACAATGTTTTTTTTTGCACTTTACAGAACTTAAAGATACTTTGTTACATTACTAAGATACATCAAACTAATCAATCAAACAAAAATAATGGTTATTAAATTTATGTATGAAACTCTATAAAAGAGTGAACTACTTTTACACAGCCTGAATACCTTAAATGTTGTCTTACACTCTAAAAGAAACTTTATTAGAAATACAGTACAGTAAATTCACTGAGCTTGATTTTTTATTAAATTAAAGCTCTTGAGGAGTTCATAATTTGGTCTGACAGCAGACACACTACACAGTCCAGGACCAATGACTTATCTCATGATAAATGATACAAATTGTTTTTGTCAAAGTCAAAAATATAACAAGATAACACAAGTGAACAGTCATTGTTAAATACTGTACACCTTTATGTTTATTTATAGAATCAATGAGAAGGTGTAGTTTTATTTTCTCACATTATGAATTTGAAGAGGGGGCCGATTGCTTGGCCTCCTGTATTGCTTGTAGCTTTTTCCAGCACCATTGTACCCCAAAATATCTTAGCAATTCAACCGTATACTACTGACTTACTTTGTACTTCTACTTCAGAGGAAAACATTGTACTACTACATTTACGTGACAGAGAAATGTTACTGGGTACGTTGCAGATGATCCAGCATTAAATTAAAGTAGAAAATCTATCTTTAATTTAATTTAAGTACATTGTGCTGCTAATAGGGTTGGGTATTGTTTTCTTCTTTTTTTTTCGATACCGGTGCTAAAACGATACTTTTAAAACGGTGCCGGTGCCTGAACCGATACTTTAAAAAAAATAGGGTAGCCTAATAGGGAATAGGGTATTTTACAATAACTATGAATGCACCACGAGGCTTACTAGTTTCAAGTGAATGCACCAGCTGTGTTGTTTTTCCGACAAAGGCAGCTGCACACTGCTTAACGTCCCACTGTTGGAATCCTCTCCAGTGAAATACAGACACCCTTTACACTGTTTAGCTGTCAGCATTGTAACCATGTTTAATCCAGCTGCTAGCTAACGTTAGGCTAACGTTACCTGCTGTCAAGTGTAGTGTTAACTAGCGTCACGTGCAGGGATGCTTCCGTTGCTTCTAACGTCTGTTTCAGAGCATCAGAGAGCAGCACAGGAGGCATTTAATTGCCACCGAAATGAGGCACTGAAACCTGTGTTGCTATTCGGTCCTGTAGGGTAGATACCGGTCATTTAGGCACCGGTGCCATATGAGCACCGGGTTTCTGCAAGATATCCGCTTGTGCTCTGCAAGGGAAGTGAAAAAACCCTGAAGCCCCGGCCCTGCAGCTCAGTCGTTTAGTTTTTTTTCAACCTTAATTGGTTGGTTGCTTCATTTTTTCTTTTTTACAGTTTATTAATATTGAACTGTTATATGTATGCATATAGTGTGTTTTGTATTGTATTTTGATATGCCTAAAAGGTAGTTCAATAAGCAGAAAATGAAACTTTTGAGAAACATTTTGGTATATGTGCTCTTGTTTCACAGAGATAGTTTAGCTCTGCAATTGAAGCCCTCACTTTTTTTCCATTTTCTTGCAACATCCATATTGCTTTTTCCAATTTATTTTGATTCGCACAATCTTCAGTGCTTGAGAATAAATGTATCGTGTCAGTAAGCATACACCCATGTATCGACATGTTTCCAACTATTAAGACCCTAAAGGCCGGATAGCTGAATATAATCCAAGGTCAATAACTCTCAATGGTAATTCCCTGGCCAAATATATATTTTGGCCAGCAGAAAGCAATTCACTCTTCATGAGTTAGCATGCTGTAGCTACTATCTGAAACTCTAAATACAGTCTGTTTTCCAGGTAAAAGGCCTTGAAATCCCTTAAAGACAGTTAACAGTTACGCAACCCTCATTGATGTAAGAAAGACATTCTTAAATGAAAAGTGTAAACTCGTACATTGTTGCGGAGATCTATCATAATGCTTTGTAGATGCAAAATCTTGGCACTCCGTATGTTTCTGGTTTCAGGAGTCCACAAGAGCCTACATAACAAAAGACCACTAAAGTCAGCCATTTAATGTCCTTTTGATTGGAAAATCAATAACCACAATTGAACAACTTGACCAGAGCTGGTTTAAGTCAGCCGCATAATCATAGAAACCCTGAATGTGGCTATGTGGGTTCAGTCACTTCTGGCGTTTATACTGCACCTGCCTGGAAGTAAGACATTGTCAAGGCCATTATTTTATTAGGTTAAATTATCGTATCAGCAGTCTTTCACACTACTGCACAGAATAGTGTGTGATCTGTTCATAATGACCTCTCATGTCATTGCCTGAGACTCAATTAGCCTGTATAAAACTTACTTTTGTGAGCTCAGAATATTCTTCCCAGCACAATTCATCTTAGCCCAGTCTTTCTTGTTTTAGTGGTTACTTTCTTTCATGGAAATAATTGCATTGGGCTTGAACTATGCAGACATGAAACACTGTTTCTTTTTCAACCTATCCCACAGATGGGAGATATGGAGGGGGAACTCTATTTTATACAAGGAGGATGAAGTATAAGTGACAGATCATTTATAGGGGTACTGTATATATGTTGGTAACCTGGTAGACTGGAAATCAGCATCTTTGCAGAAATAAATAGTTAATAATTCACATTCTCAAATAAAACATGTAGAGTTAGATGTAGAAGAGAACATATCAGTTTCAACTCTTGACAAGTATTAAGGAATGTTTTAAAGTTTAATTATGACTATGTCTTTTTACACAAAACTACAGTACATAATATCAATGAAATTGTCTTGCTTTTGTTTTGTGATATAAATTATCTTGAGAGCTACTTAAATGGTAACACAGATACAAAATTGCATGTACAATACACAGGGGCTTACGTGTCCTTGATTCGGGTCCAATTGGAAAAATGGAATGAAAAAGGCCCTGCGGGGTCTTAATATTTAAACAAATGTGGGTGTAATGGCAGGTCCCTTGGTTGCAAAGAAACTAGAGTGAGTGACTAGGGACTGGTCTCCTACCTGTTCTACTCTAAGTGTAGACACGAGCTGTGTTCGAAACCGTTCCCTATCACGGAAAAAAATCACCATTTTGTAGTGGTGTTTGAATTCTCCGCGGTAAATTTCATTCACTATATAGTCCACTATAAAATAACCACAAAGCAAAGCTAATTTGAGTGTAAATACAATGTCCCCTACAATTACTCCCATATAACACAATGCAAAGCGGCCGTGTTGTTTTGGAGAGAAGAAGAAGAAGAAGAAGAAGAAGAAGCAGAAATCACAGCAAAAACTGAAAAGGAAAAATGGAGCGGGCTTTTGTGTCTAAAACAGTGGAAATGTAACGTGTAACATATATACAACCTTTCACTATCCTCCTGGGTGCTCGCTTTGTTTCAGGGACGTATTAGAAGTATTTTAGTTTTGGTTTGTTTACATGATGCTGGGAGCGCCAGCCTCCGTCACACAAACAACGGGCTCATCTCCTGACGCAAGTCACGCAACAATGTGTTTTCAGTGAGTGTCCGAAATCTCGTTTGGTCGTTCCCTATAAAGTTCACTATTTAATAAACACGATATATATATATATATATATATATATATATATATATATATATATCATTATATTTACTGTAATTTCATTAGATAAATGCTGGAATAATGTTACATATCACAGATTGTTTACAAAAAATATTATTATAGTGGATATTTGATTTATTTTGTACTACTTGATGATCGTAGAAGGTGCAATATGTAGCTAAAAAAAGAATCGCAAATCGAATCGTAATCGCAATATCTGGCAAAAAAAAACGCAATTAAATTTTTTCCCCAAATCGTTGGGAAAAGTAAAGTTTCTCAGGCAATGGCGCTGGTGGTTTAGCACACTTTGCAGGACAGTGTTTTTATTATTCTACTTAACATACTCAATAGTTCATTTAAGTGTTGCCTTTACCCATCAAAACATTTTACAATATGCCAAAATGACTTGATACGATTGAATAATGCTCATAGTAAAGAATGAGTGTAACGGAATGTAAAGTATAAGGGCCCGATAGTTGTGGGAATTATCCATATTTCTTTTTACTTGCTATGTTTTTTGGAAGATTACCAGCATGATATGGTTTTATTAAGTTTGTGATTTAGTCTGCAGTTAGGAATAGTTTCATAACTCCTGTCATCCAGTACGAAAAAATGAAAATAATTAAATTTAAGTACTTTATTTTGTTGTTATTAATCAATGTAAATGTTTAACTGGCCTTTTTCACAGTATCTTAGATGTATTTCTATGATCTTATACAATTTGGTATTTCAAATGGCCTCAACTCCAACTGAAATAGTCTTAAAATGTTAATCTTAAAATTCTTGCAATCTGAAATTCTACTGTTTGCATTTTGGAATCTTTCAAAAAATTTTAGATTCTTGTTCTCCTTGATTACATACAGCACAGCCCACCTTCACAATAAATAAAATAGGCTAAATGTGAACTGATTCATCATTCCTTATAGTTTAGTGATATTATCACAGGGAGGGAAATGTATTATTAGAAGTACATATGAACACCATGTTGTGTACTATCTTTAACTAACTTTACTATCTTAAATGCACCTCACAATTTCGTTGTATGGATCTCCCCAATAAAGGTTTATCTTATCTTATCTTATGTAGCTCTTTGACAGCAATAATGCAAAAAAATGTCAGCCAGACAAAATACCCAACCAGGAGCAAACCTGTATGGTTCGTTAGCAAGCATGACACGTGAAATGTCTGCAGCGTGTTTGTTTACAAAGAAGGAAGGAGAAATACTTGGCATTTGTGCATGCAGAGATGTGTTATGATCTTCCCAACATTTACGCCTGTGCACTCAGGAACATGGGATTCTATTTGCTTGGCTTCAGTGAGACTCCCCAGCTAATGCTGCTTTTTCTTATTCTTAATTTCCTCTTTGTTGGTGATGCGGTAATGCTCAAGAGATCAGGTGTTCACATGGACGACAGCCACTTGGGCAGATGACAAGAAACAATAATATAATTGCTGGGAATGATATTTTGAATTGTATTGTTGCACTTGATGTACAGTTTGAAGTTACTTTTGAAGTCATTTACAATGTAAAACATTGTAAATTACATATCTTACAATATTTACAATATTAACATATATATTGAATATCATATCCTTTTTTTTTACAGTAGACGTACATGCTTCTAGCTCTTGAATGTCATCTGAATATATATTTAACACTGTATGGTTGATCCTACTTACTTGTTCCAACAAATCATCTGAGCTCGATTGAGCCACATACAGTATTTGTTTTGTAAGTGTGTCCCAGGGAGCACTGATAAACTATCACATGCTTGTTGTCTTAACGGACACTTAGGCACTGTGTCATTACGGCAAATACATCACACAAGTAGGCACTAAAGCTCTTAGAAGCAGCACGGCGGTGCAGTCATTAGCACTGTCGCATATATACCGGACACCTACGCTAACCTGAATGCAAAATGAGGATAATAAATGAGGACTGCAGCGACAGCGAGTAACTGTCTATCTGTTTATCAGGGATACACAGATGTTGAATATTATATTTTATATATTTTATTACTTATCTATTACATTATGGTGTTTCATTTTGGTAAGTAGGCTAAGTTTTGAATTTCTGTTTGCACTAAATAGCCTATTTTCTGTTTATACTTGCCATCTGAGGATTCTATTGATGTTTTTCAATAAACAAAAAACATTCATTAACTTCATGAAGTCTGGGGACGTTCATGTTTATTGGTGATATTGCAAATATTGCAAATATATAGTGTATATATATATATATATATATATATATATATATATATATGGGGCGAAAGAGACTGCGCTAACCATATGGTTAGCGCAGTCTCTTTCGCTCCATCCTGCTCCATCGTGTCCATCATTTCCGCTGCTTTACCGCCTTGCAGTGTCTTTAGTCACATATAACTATGACTTTTCTAGCCACACTGCCCCCTGCTGCATATCCGATGTAATTACATGAATATCTAATACATTGCCACTACTTCATTACTGCACCATGTTAAAACCACAGATAAATGAATATTCAACAATAATGCGCTGTGTCAATTAGTAGTTTTGATGGTCGAATATTCAAATAATTGACTATTCTGTGAAACCCCCTACCAGTGCAAATGTTAGCAGGCTAGGCTAACTAGCTTCCACTTTTACATTACATTATATTACATGTCATTTAGCTGACGCTTTTATCTGAAGTGACTTACGGTTGCTACATATGTCAGAGGTCGCACGCCTCTGGAGCAACTATGGGTGAAGTGTCTTGCTCAGAGACACATTGGTAGATCTCTCACACCAAAGGCATGTATCATATCCACTGCGCCATCACCACTAGGGTTGGGTACCGAAACCAGGTTCCACTATGGAACCGGTTCCTATGCAAACGGTAGTATTTGGACCGGATTAGAATGCAAATTTCGGTTCCTCATTTCGGTTCCGACTGAAATATTTTCCCTCTGTCGCTCTGGACAGCGGCAGGCTCTTTTTTTTTCTTTCTTCCTTTTCTGCCGAGTGGCACACGTGCCCGATCGCGGTGTGAAGCGCGTGTCCGCACTATTTTCGGACATGCACTCTACAATCCCTGCTGATAGACGGCTTTTTGTACATGCTCCGAAACGGACATAAAAATATCACATTTTCTCTGTAGTCTACCGTTAGCTAGCTACCGTAAATGTAGGCTACTTTTAAAATGCCATATTTTCCATCTGGGCTCACCAAAATGGACGTAAAAGCATATTAACCATTCACTGCACGTGATCGCTAGTAAACATATTACACTTGCTCTGCTAGTCTATCGTTCAGGACAAGACCCTGTAGCTTGGTGGTGGGGGAAGCAGGACAGCCTCCCCAAATTGTCTGCCCTTTCAAACTCATACCTGTGTGTACAGGCCTCTTGGACACCGTCTGAGAGAGTTTTCTCCTGTGCAGGACATGCCATAAGTCAGGAGAGGTGTCATATCTCGCCAGAGAAGGCAAATATGGTAATTGTTCTGCAAAAGAACTGCTAAAGTTTGAAGCTGGTTGGCATATCAACTCAACAACATTTCTTTTGTTGTTATTGTTAATAGTGTAACTTTTATTTGTTAAATTATTGTAGTTATGTGTTAGGTGACTTAGGTTTACTTATTATATATTTAAGTACTTTAAAACGTTAACATATTGTTCAATTTAAATCATTTCAATTTAAAAAAAACTCCATAAAAAAGCCTTTCTTTTAAGTCATTTTTCAGTTTTTAAAGAATCGGTTTAGGAATCGGAATCGTTTTGAAAGTACTGGTTCGGCATTGGAATCGTAAAAATCCAAACGGTACCCAACCCTAATCACCACCCATGGAATGCAAACTTGACAGCACAAAGACTCTCAAATGCTGAACGTTGTTAATGGGCAGACATCTTAAAATGCTAATGATACATAACCAACACTAAGGGGAAGTAATGTCTTGTAACAACGTGCATCTTGTAACAACGTGCGTGTCATAGCAACACTGGCTGTCAAATGTCAGTCAACCGTTGCCGTGGGAAAAAGCCCACCCGGACACTGTTTCAACAGATGTCTAAAGAGAGTTTTCTCAAATTTCAGTTCAGCATTCAGGAATGTTATGACAGTTGATATACATTTTTTTTTTAGAATGACAAATATTATACAGTGTAAGGTGTGTGTACTGAATCAATGGCAAAATTCATAATAGAAATAAAAAAATCTGCATATCTTACGGTGAAATGTGTAATGTATCTTTTGTTTAACATACTCAACAACAAAATTCGAAGCGAATGAAGCCTCTTTCAATACACTGTAACATAATATTCAATATATGGGCTCATAGGCCAGCTGCCTCAGTGTACAAATAAATTCTTTCAGTGAGGAACTAATGCGTCTGGGAATAATGGTGTGTGCGCAGGATGATAATGTATAATAATAGTGTCTGTTTCTAAAACTTATGAATATTTTGTTACAGTGTGCAATCAGAACCTTAACATTAATGATTCATAGTCCTTGTGGCCCATTATTTCTGCTATTAAATTATTAATGCTTTGGACTGACTTTCTTCACATAATCAAGTACTTATTGTTGGCTGCTATACATTGCTCCTGTATATGCAGACAGAGCCATACAATGAGACATTAAAGTACAACAACAGTACTCTGACTCGATTAATCCGGGCTCTTAAGGTTTCAAAGCCGTTTGTCTGGTTATAGTAGGAAAAGACATCCAATACTGTAAATATCAGCACAATGACCCAGCTGTTTGTCTTTTCCACCTCCCCCTTCTCTCCCCAAACCATCCATCCATCTAGAGTTTTTCTTGGAGCTGCTGGACAATTCTGAGAAGTCTCTTAACAGTATGTTCACACGGACGTACGGGAAGCTGTATATGCAGAACTCGGAGGTGTTCCAGGACCTGTTCACTGAGCTGAAGCGCTACTACACAGGGGGCAACGTCAACTTGGAGGAGATGCTTAATGACTTCTGGTCCAGGCTGCTGGAACGCATGTTCCAGTTACTCAACTCCCAGTACCACTTCACAGACGACTACCTAGAGTGCGTCAGTAAATACACAGATCAGCTAAAACCCTTTGGAGATGTGCCCAGGAAACTGAAGGCCCAGGTCACCAGGGCCTTCATCGCTGCCCGGACATTTGTCCAGGGGCTAATGGTGGGTCGGGAGGTCGCCAACAGGGTTGCCAAGGTGAGTTTAATTTTCGTCTCATAGCTGTTTTGATTGTTGTTGTGTTGCACGGCTGTTAGGCGATCCTGTGCTGTTGAGCGGTGTTGTATTTTGCTTAAAGATACAGTATTAAGCATTGCATTTAATTCCTGTAATGAAATATTGAAACATTTAATCATTCATGTGATGCTATTTTCTGCTATATATACTGTACCCAAAGAATACACACACATGGTCTATCCACCTATATCATTTTTTGATTTATCTGCACTGTTCATACTTTCATACGTTTTTAAGTCTTTGAAACCTCTTCACTGGACGTCACATCATACTCCTTTAGATTAGATTGCACCTGAATTATTTATTAGAAGCTCAGAAATAAAGAGCATACATTTTGATTCCATATGAAGATCTATTTGGGATGCACTTGATCCCCGGGTGTGAGGGCCAGTATGGGACATGTTTTATATGACTGGTAGAGTACACAGTACATTGTATGCTCCACATTTGAGGAGAACCCCACACAGAGAGCAACGCTTTGGTTTTGTTTGCAGTGTTTCTCTTTGCTATTCATTTTTTTTTTTTTTTACTTTTTGGACATTGTGTATCAGAGTGACATTTTTCATGCTGACAGTAAATTTTTGCTGATGTTTGTGGTTTGGTTTGAGAAAATGGTTCATTTAAATCAGAAAAATAAATATGTTTTTAGAGCATTATCAAACACTGGAGATTAGAAATGTGTTCTTCAAGGCTTAGCGGATATGATTTCTAATTCCATGTTAAACACAGAAAGTTACGCAACAGTTTTTCATTGACGTCTAAACTGTAAATATATTATATAACCAAAGCTGGCTGCTTTTGGTGGTACAGTGCATTGCTTCACTTTATGACATAAATGCAAAAACTGGCAGGACTAATAAAACCAGTTATATAAAGTCATCATCAACATATATAACATTAAGTTTAATACAGAGTGGGTTTCCTGGAAAACCCAAACAGTAGCCATAAAGGTGTAACATGAGGGCTTAGAAATATTTGTTTACCAAATTTTAATTCATGAATTAAGTTAGTTTAGGTTTTTGTCCCTCACTCATATCCATCATCAACATATATTACATTTGGTTCTGTTGGTTTACAGTTTAGATTTTATGAAACACAATTTAAAGCCTACTAGGAAACTAGGGAATAAATATATGATAAGCAATCAAAGAAGAAAATACTTATTACAGTACATTCCTTCTTAAAACACTTTTAAAAACAGAAACATATAGTATGGACCCAGTAAATGTCTATAGTCACTGATTTGTCTTTAGAAATATAATCTATAATTAAAAGTATTTTTCAACACTTATTCATCTACTAATTTTATTCAGTTGCTGATACATTTTAATGACCGTCTACAAAGTTGTTGACCCCAAAATCAATATTTGTCACCTGCAATTAGACACAAATTATATAAAACTGTAGTTTTTTCACACACAGTTTTATTTAAACATCAGTTTTAAAAATGTCTTCAGAGCTCAGCAGGGATGCAATTCTGTTTAATCTGCTTTTAGCTTGAAGCTTGCTGTGCCTTTCAGTCGAACAGGGGAGACATATTGTCGGAAAAGGAAAGAAACTGAGAGTGCAAAAAATGAATGAGATGTGCTGAGTTGGTGAAAAAAAACTTTAATCATTCTCATGTTGGAGGCTTAACCAACTCCCTGTGTTAAGCTCTGGCTGTACACAGACAGAGACAGATCATAGGGATTGCGAGCATGTGCATTATATAATATCACAATTTTGGTATATGACCACATGTAAATCTTTGTTATATTACAGAAAATGCTGTCAACAAAAACTATGCAGTCAACAGCAATCATCTATGGCTACAACTAATGATTATTAGGGTGACTGTGGCTCAGGAGGTAGAGCTTGTGTCCTTTAATCACAAGGTTGGCGCTGCAATCACCAGCTCCTCCTGTCCGCATGTCGAAGTGTCCTTGAGCAAGACACTGAACCCCAAGTTGCTCTCAATGAGCAGGCCAGCATCTTGCAGCTCAACCACTATCGGTGTATGAATGTATGAATGTGTGTATGTGTGACTGGTCAAATGAAAGGCAAATTGTAAAGTGCTTTGTCTGGTAAGATAGAAAAGCACTATATAAATGCATTCTATTCACCATTTACCAAATTGACAAATTGGTATTCATTAATCAGATCATTAAGCTAATTATTTTCTCAATTAATACTTTATAAAATGTGAAAACATAGTAACAAAAACACCTAAGCCATTTTCTCAGACTCTAAGGCAGTGGTTCCCAACCTTTTTTCCTTGGCGCCCCCCTACTTATGTCTAAGAAAAGCCCCCCCCTCGCCGCCATGTTTCATTCATAAAATAGTGATGCCGTGGCGGCAGGAAAGACGAGGACGATAGCAGCTAACAGCTGACCTGATGACAGCAAGGGCCACAGGTTAAGAGGTCCTGGAGGTTTGGCCTACTAAGTTGCCTGTCTCCAATTTTAAGCACAAACAAAATTATATAATTTTTACACCGACTTTTGTATTCATTATATATTCTAGTGTATTATCATAATTTGTTTAACATGTGCAAATATTTTTTTTTACCTCAACCTCAAACCAGATAAAGACTTGCGCAACCCCTGTGATCTTTGCCGCCCCCCTAAGGGGTGCCCGGACCCCAGGTTGTGAACCAATGCTCTAAGGTAATGTCAGATGTCAATGTTAATTGGCATTTCTATGAAAAAGCAAATAATAGTCTAAGTTGAGTCACATATTTTTTGTTCACCGTGTTAGAAACACTATACAGTATGAGTTAAAATTCAGCTGTAAATGTATTAAGTTCTATTGAGGGTTGGTGTTAAATCATTTTTGATTTTCAACAAGAAAAATAGAAAAAGAAATCATGTAAACCATTCTAGTAACTAGAACTAGTAACATTTGATGTAATATGGTCAGTTTATTAGAAAGCTGTAGAAACCAATCAAGACTTGGAATGGATTCATTAAAAAGTCACATTATCTATACACACAAGAAACGGCTACATTCAAATTCCTAATCTACTTTTTCCTCTTCATTAGAACACTAAACCATTGTCAACTTTTATTACTATTTTACTGAAACTGAACCATCCGCTTGATATATTATCACCCTCCTCTTGTACCCACTGTCCTTACATAGTTATGGGGGCTTGTGGAAATTTACATCATGATAGTACATACATATTAAAGTGCCATATCCCTGCTGCTGTATATAATCTCTGAAGAGTCAGTTATATTAAATAGTTTTATTTTTTATTGTACTTTGGCTTGCCACTGAGCGAGGCTTCCACCATTCCTCAGAGGTATTTTAGCCATTTCAGATGGAGAATTAAAACGAGCACCTCTATACATCAATCCTAGGCCTAAAAGGCACCCTCGCTCTGGATCAAATCCCATATTCCTCGCTTCCTCATCAATTATGAAGTGGAGCCAGGAAACAGTGTGGCATTGCTGAAGGCTGTCAGGCTGGTGAACAACCATAGAACTACTGGTGAAGAGTTGCTTGACATGACAAATCACCTTGACCTAAAAATCACCCTGCGTTCTTGCTGTTTTCAGCATCAGAAAGCCACCTGAATCTTCTTACAATAGAGTACATACCAATTTCTCACTTCTTAGGTGTTAGCACAACGCTATATACAGTAGATAAAGCATTCTGTCTTCAGTTTCAAATCCATAAGCAACAAGGATTTATATACTTTATGGCCGAACACTTTATTTGTGTGTTGTTATAGCTGCAATTACTCTAGCTTCAGAAATCAGTGGTTTTGCTTGGTCATTCAGCAGTTTTTTTTTTTTTAGCAGGAGCAAATGGTGGTCAAACACACCTCACCACCACTGGACAAACTGCTTTAAAGTGTCCTTTCATAATCCATCTGTCATGAAGGTGGAATAATGTGTACTTCACGTATTATGTATAATTAGCAGTGGTGGAGACCTATTTAGATACTTAAGTAAAAGTGCTAATACGACAATGTGAAAATACTCCCTAGTCCAGCCAATACAATTTAGAAAGAGTAAAGACAAAAGTATTTACACCAAAATGCCTATACCTATGTGTCAAAACTAAAAGTATTATACGTGTGTTCAATGTAGAGCCAATTTGATCAACAAAAAATTATTCTGCATGCATTCCGATAAATTATTAATTGTTTGTTAGGTTCCGGGAAGTTAAAAAAAAACGACACCAAAAATGAATAAAAAGAGAATCCAACGAAAAACCAAGGGAATACAAAAAATACTGGAATGAACACGAAGCACAGAAACTGACGGGAGCTGACACTGGGAGTACAACAGGAAGGAGCAAACCCAAAAACACACAAGACTCCAAACTTGCAACAAGACACACACAATCCAAACCGAAACACAGTACAATGATCTGACACTGGACAGGGGGAAGACAAAGACTAAATACACAGGGTAACAAAGAAACACAAGACAGGTGGCACAAGGCTGTAAAACAGGTGAAACACATTAGGCTGGGCAGAGCAATCAAAAAAGGAGGGAAACACAAGACAAAAAGTAAAATAGACAAGACAAGACATAAAACCAGACTTCAAAATAAAACAGGAAATCAAGCAAAATACAACACAGAAAACAAACTACCAAAATAAGGCAAAACACCAAAACCATAACATTGTTGATTGTTTTTAAGCAAAGGGTCCAATCATTCTTTGGTTCCACCTTGTCAAATGTGAGGATTTGCTGCTTTTTTGGGTTTAAATAATTTCTAAGTAAATATCTGTGGGTGTTGGTCTGACAAAACAAGGCAACTGAAGACATAAAGTTTGGTATGTATCAGTTAAATGAGAAAATAATCAACAGATGAATAAATAATTAAATTAATTGTTAGTTGCAGCCCTTGTTCAATGTGTTACATAATTTATATCATTGCATTTTTTATTCCTGATGTATTAGTAGCTGATCTTGGATCGATCTTCAGGTAGTTCATATCATAGCAGCACATCCAGGCACCTTTTGGATTTAAAAGCTTCTCAGTTTCTCTTGTTCTTCTTTCACCATAACCGTTTTATCATCATTGAGAAAGTCAATCAATCCATAAAGACCTACAATAATACTTTTCCCCTAATTTTAAGAGTTGGGGAAATTAAAATACCTACTGGTCTATGAGAAGCATTATACAAATGTTCAGAAACTATTATGTCTCTGCCACAGGTCTTTAGTCCAATTTATTAAGTGTTGAATACTTTACATGGCCCCTGGAGGGTGGCTCTCACTAGCTACAGTTAAGGCTCTAACTCAAATAACAATCCGTCGTGAAAACCTGAGGTTTTAAAATTAGAAAATGTGCCTTTCATATGAAATGGCTGCTTTCAACCATCTGTCTGTTCAATTTTCCACATTACTTTAACACAAGATGGTGCATTGATGATGATGAGCCACACATAATTACTGCTAACAGCCAGCGCTGCATGGAGTCAAATCGGCACAGGAGAGATATCACTTCATAAAATGGGATTGCACTCAACTTGCTCTGAACAGTTTCCTGGACCACAATCCTGGATTAAGAGCAGAATCTCTCTGGATTACAGTTTTTGATGACCATTAAGAGTTTTATCCTGGGGTACTTAAAACACAGTCCAACCACATTATGAGAAGATTGCAGGGATTTGGACCTTCTGAAGGGTTTAAAGTTCATGCATTCAAACATTTAGAGCACTTATCACTCACTCTGCACATGCACGGGAAGCTGGCCTAGTCAATGGTGCATATTTAGCTGTGATGATGGAAGGAAGCAAGGTATTTTGTAGTAAGGGATTTGTTTTTCCTAATGGCTTACACTGTCATGTTGATCTTATTAAACACTCATTTTCTACCAGGAACTGTCAGAGAATTTGACATTAAGCTCCAAGGCAGTTTCTAATCTTTACACAACATTTACCTTAGATAAATGCTCTGCCAGATTACAGAGTATTTACTGACATGTGAGAAATATTAGGATCAGTTGCATGTGGTTTCCATAGTTTTTTTTTTTTTTTTTTTTTCATTTCTACTTAATGTACTCAGTGCCATCAGTTTAGCCCACTCACTGTCAGGGTGAAACAGTAAACTGCATTCAATACATACTCCTCATCAGCATTCTGAAACGAGTATGACTGTCCTCTCCATAGGGTCCTCTTCTAGTGTGTCTTCAGATGGCTGTACAGGTTTATCCGTAAGCTACATATTTTGGTCTGTGTGGGCAGGGGAAAGTGGAGGTTGTGAGTGGTGGAGGAGCCTTTTTTGCTTCTTTGTCTCTGCAACAAAGCTACAATTCCATTTCCTGGTGCACACCTCCTTCCTGCACAGTTGTCTTCCAGCTATACCTGTCCAAAGCGATGTGCTCCCAGTTGCTTATTAGAATTTGAAACTTCTTGAGGCTTAATATTGTCCTTGAAGTGTTTTTTTTGGACCGCTGTGGCCTCACTGACCTTCCTTCAACTGGGAGTATAAGATCTGCTTGGGTAGACGTGTATTTGACATTTGAATGACATGACCAGTCCATCGAAGTTGGTACTGCATTATTGTGGTGGTGATACTGAACATGTTGGCTTCCTCCAAAACACTGATGTTGGTATGTCTATCCTCCCAGTTGATCCTCATAATCTTCCTTAGTTGTCTTTGGTGATGTTGTTCCATGGCTCTGAGGTGTCTGCTGTAGGTGGTCCATGACTCACACCCATACAGCAGGGTGGGGAGAACCACAGCTCTGTAGACCAGGAGTTTTGTTTGGGTCTTTAGGTCTCTCTCTTTACTCTTTTCCTGAGTTTGACATTTGCTCCACTGGCACAGCTCAGGTGATGGTTGATTTCGGAATCAATGTCAGCTTTTGAGGAGAGGAGGCTACCGAGATAGGGGAAGTGATCAACATTTTCAAGAATGGTGTTGTCCACTTTTTTGGTGGGCTGAGTTGATAGCTGGTGGAGGTTGAAGTAGGACCTGGGTCTTCTTTATGTTTAAGGATAGAGGCCTATATGCCTGAGTGTGCTACTATGGCGTTGTTGTCCGCATACTGGAGCTCCATGATGGTGGTGTTCCTGATTTTGCTCTTGGCTTTAAACCTGTTAAGGTTGAGGAGCTCTTCACCAATTAGGTGGAGTATGGCAGCAATAAAGATGGCAAACAGGGTGGGTGCCATGATACATCCCTGTTTGACCCATTTCTACTGTGAAAGGCCCAGACTCCGAGATGCTGTTGCTGAGCACTGTGGCTGACATGCCTTCATGTAGTAACTCCAGTATTCTGATGTACTTATCATGGCAACCTTGTGAGGTCATGGCCGTTGTGATGTCTATGAAGCCATGTACAAAGGCTGCTTTTGTTCACTGAATTTTTCCTGCAGTTGGTGTGCCGTGACTATCATGACTGCTGTACCTCTGGATGGACAGAAGCCACACTGAAATTCAGGGAGTACTTCCTCAATCAGTATCGATAACAGTCGATTGAAAATTACATGCAAAAGCTCTTTGCCTGTTGTTGATTTGATAGGAGTGAGATGCCTCTGTAGTTTCCCCATTCAGCCTTGTCCCCCTTCTTAAATATAGTCACTTTAGGTGCATACCTGATCTCTGACAGGAGTTCTTTTTCCCAGACCTTGAGGAGTAGGGCATGGATGTGGTGCAGGAGTTCTGGTCCACCACTCTTCAAGATCTCAGCTGGGATCCCATCTGGACCAGTGGCCTTGTTATTCTTTAGGCTCCCAATGGGATCTTGGTTATGGTGGGTGGTTCCCCTCTGTCTTCTCTGATGAGACTCTGAGGGATGTAGCTGATGCTACCTGGTTCAGCTGTGCTGTCGCAGTTAAGGAGTTCATGGAAAAATGCTCTTTCCATCGGACGTTAATGAAATCATTGTCCTTCAGCAGCTTCCGTCCATTCTTTGAGCGCAGGGGGTTTAGGCAGCGGTAGCTTGGCTACTAAAGCTTGACAGCTTTGGTAGCGCTAAAAAAGCCTCTGGTAACACCTGAGTCCGCCAGTCTCTGGATTTCCAGAGTTTTTTCTGTCCACCAGGCAATCTTAAGCTCCCTCACTCAGCTCTGGACGTCCGCCTTGGCTTTGGAATGAGCCAATCTTTTTGACTGGCAGGTTATATCATTTTGCCAGGTGTGAAAAGCTTTCCTTTATATTTTATGAGCTGTTCTATCTCTGTGTCGTTCTCATCAAATTAGTCCTGATGTTTTTGGGACTTGTACCCAAAGGTGGTTTTACAGGTATCGAGGATGGAGGATTTGAGCAGACTCCAGTGCTCTTCGATGTCATCAGATTATTCCTGTTTGACGCTTTTCCCAAGAGAGGCCTGAAGTCGCTGCTGGGTGGCAGTGTCCCAAATGCTGCTCCAGACATGCCATATAACATGGAATAAAATAATGGAAGAATAATTGGCAGTTTGAATCAATAATGAAAATAATTGTTTGAGTAAAATTAAATAAAGACATTTATAAAACAATAGGTGTGTATAACTAAATCATACTCAATGAGGTGTTCATTTAATCAAGGAAGTGAGAATATATTACAGTGTCCTTTACTGTATGTCATCTAGTAGAGTCTCATGTAGTTTAGTATCTGTATTTATGATGTTGCACAACCAGAAAGAGGACTAAAACAATTTGACAGCAGATTCTGCTCAGGGCAGATTAACTGACCTCCTCCATATGAGAATATGGTTCATCCATGTTTCTCAGCTGAGGCCCACTTCCAGATGCACTGGACAAACTTGTCTGTCTCTCTCTCTCCCCCTCTCTCTCTCTCTGTCTGTCTCCTTCTCTCTCACTGGCTCACAGCTCACACAGCTTGCTGGGGATAAGGCCTCAGCCACAGTGCTGTGACGGCAGATGGCATCTGGCTCAAAAAGGTTGGCACGTCATCGGGAAATGTGCTGCACCAAAGATGTCCTTTTTAATTAAAAGATTTTGATCTGTGGTGAACTGCAGAATGTTGGAAAAAATGAGAGACAGCATGCGGTCTGAAATACAAGGACATGATATAAAATGATAATGAAGAAATATACTGTATACATCTCTCTACAGTATATGCTCTTCAAATTCATACTGAAAACTGAAAGATAATGATGCAGTCACCCTGATACTGAGGGGGAGGACATTTAGAACTAAATACAAAAGGAAGGAAAATCCATCCATCAAATCTTAACATTAAATTTTATGGTAAAAAAAATCTGTCTTATCCAACAACTAGTGAAAATATGTCACATCAGTTAGCAGCCCAGATGACGTCTTATGACAACTTTTTTGCACCTTGACTTAAAGTATATGGCACCACATATTTATTTTACAAGCACTTAGAGAAGGTTGTCAGCACCGATGTTGTGACATTTGTACAGAGGTTTCTTGGCAGCCACATGAGAACTGTTTGCCCCTGGCTGGGCTGCAGACCTTCAAAGTTAGATGGACACAGGGGGAGTGCTGGCACCATGGCAGATGGATAAATATATAAGGTCTCATTCCCACCAGAGATGCTGAATGGCTCACGGTACGCTGTGCGTAGTCATCGAGCAATATGGGCCTGGCTTTTAACATGTTTGCACTTGTCTTGGTAAATTAAAGAAACAGTCCCAACTGCTGCTCCAGACATATAACATGGTACATGTCAGGGTAGATCAACGGGTGATCCCATACCTCCCCAAGAAAGACATTTGAGCTGACTCATGTGGGTTGCTGGGCCCGCCAAGTACCGCTGTGTTGTTTCATGGAGGCACAGCTGTTCACATGTGGATTATTCTGTCAGTCTCAGACAGTCATTGATTTGACAGCAAGTGATTTTAGTGCAGCCTCTCTGGAATTGTCTTCGGCTCCATCTTACATTTAACATGGTGAGTGGAGGGAGACTCTAAAGTTCACAGAGAAGCACAGAAAGGAGACATGATTAGTGAAAGTACAAGTGAAGTGAAGACTTACTTGTTTAGGCTAGCTTTTGGGTAGCCTATGTCTTTTACTTATTTGATAATTATATTTGTTGTATTTGTATTTTATATTATTGACTGTTTTATTGCCAATGCACATTGTAAAACACTTTGTGACTTTGTCCGTGAAAAGCACTGTACAAATACATTTTACTTACTTACTTACTTACTTACAAAGTGCTATAGACTGTGGTTTATTATCAATGACAACTTTAGTGCATACGGTGTCATATTGTGCACAGTATATGACTGTATGTACCAAAGGATTATTATTCATCCCAAGTCTACCCATTTGCTTATCTTATTGTATATATCCTCTGAGGGGTGGATTCTCAGCTGGGTTGCTCAGCTTTTGTGGCTGCTAAACCTGCACAAATACTGTAAGACAAAAAGAAACCGTGTAATTCATAAAGCACCCGCAATTGTGAAATGCACACCTAACTGTATCTTGGTGCTCCTGTGCTATTTTCACATATTTGAATAAGGTTTTATATATATATATGTATTTGGCGCAAAATAGGCCCCTTTCTATGCAAATGGACCTTGTTGCAAAAACAGTCCAATTCACGAAGATCAGCTCTAATAGCCACATGCAGTTCCAGTTAATTTATTAGCGTCTTCGGAGAGTTGGTGGTAACTGAAGCGCACCCACAGCACTGACAGGCTGGGATATTAAATCCCAAATACGTTTTCTCTCTGTTAGGTTTAATTATGAATTTATTAATTCTTTGAATATAACTTAGTATACGCCACTGCTAAATCAACAATTCACAACAAGCAAACCAGAGCATACTGTACACTTTGTAAGTACACATGAGACAGTGGCTTTGTTTATGATTCTAAGAGTACTTGGTTAAGGTCAGATTAACTTCATGGTTGAAGTAGAGGACAGTTTTTGCAAGGCATTGCAATAGAGCTCGTTCATCACAAAAAAATGTCTTTGACCAACTCGTTTCTACTACTCAATGTGCCCAAGCATTAATATTTTTTTTTTATTACATTAAATGCTTTCATTTACTTAAAGTCAGCACGACTTGGGGAAGTCTAGTAAGAGAATGATCACCCAACAATAAAAACTATCGTTTTGCCCACATCATAGAAATAATACATAAATTAACATTTATATACGTATTGTAATATAAATGTTGATAATAATAAATTAACTACTGCACTAAGTTTAAGCTATAACAAAGCATCACATTTTATGAGCTCATTGTATGTGCAAGTCAAACTTTATTCTACTAAATGTAACTGTCAGTTAAATGTTATGGCAATCAAATACAATATCAAACTCTGAACACTATTATAAGAGCTCATGTTTTACATCTTTCTGTATGTGATAAGCAGCAGTAGTGCTTAATGAGATTTTCTTTAAAACAAAAACCACTACTTAAAGCAAATGCAGACATACTGCATTACAGACGTATCTTATGAAAGTAGATCTTTAAACTTAACTATGCATTGACATTATTTCTGTCTTGTCATCACTCCAGTTTGCTCTTCTTTCTTTATGATTAAAAAAGCATTAGCTTATGTCAGTGCAGCAGACGGCTAGTGTGTGAAGGTTTTAATGTTACCTTCTGTGAACATCTTCCAGCTTCTCTAACCTAAGGAAATAATTCATTTTTATATTTGTAAAATTTAGAAATAAGTGAAGTTTTTACACAGGCGTTTGGTGCGACCAAGCACATGTTTCTCTTGGTAGCAGATGGGAGTCTGATTTGCACAGTGACGGATCACTCATATTGCCATTGACACTAATGGCTGTGCAATTGAGTGGGGACACTGGGGCACCAATGCAGTCTTACATCCATGTCCAATCAGTGCAAAGTAACGCAGCCTGTCACAATAATTATGACAGAACTATTGAGACAATTTTTGGGCGACAGTCTCACTGTCCCACTAGTGTTCCCCTTGATTGGCCTTAGTAGCTTGCACAGTCATTGTCATTTCTCACAACTTCATTACTTTGTGGCACAAAGCAATTTCCATCGTCTGTGCTCTTCCCACTCTGTTACTCCTAAAGGGAGTTCACGCCATATGTGCATGACAACACCCTGTTGGATAGACAAGGTGATGTCTTCCAAGAGTGTCTTTTAGAGTTATCTCTCATTATGAGAGTCGTATCCATTATTTTAATGATTTAGGTATCTGTCTTATATACAGTATGTCTTATTGCTGATAGTAAATTCAGGTGAGTGTAATGGCTGCCGACTGTGGCCTTTTAATGGGACGAAATGAGAAGTGGCTTGCTTTATTATTGCTCGGCTCACTGCATTTATAATCTCACATTTTCATTTTTTCTCAACTCAATGAAGTTAAAGCTCACATCAGCTGGGTGAAATGTTGACTGCATCTTTAAGATGCTCTTTTAAGCAAAGGAGTAAGCTGCTTTTTAAGCCTCACCCACTCTCAAATAAAAAATAAATACTTCTACAAGTAGAAGTCTGACATTTTTTGATATGATAAATGTTCACTTAAAGGTATTAACAAAATCATTTACTTAATTTATCAAAAGTGACTCAGTATGCAGAATGGCTACGACAAATTTGAGGTACTTGTAATTTACTTGGGTATTTTTATTTCATTGTATTTCATTCTTCTACTCCACAGTGCAGAGGGAAATATTAAACTTTATTTTATACTTTTTTATATATATATATATATATATATATATATATATATATATATATATATATATATATATATATATATATATATATATATATATATATATATATATATATATATATATATATTACTTTCTTATATATTATTTATATATATATATTACTTACTTATATATAATATAATATAATATAGTTTAAGATTATACATACAAAATATATGAAAGGCTTATAAGTATGTGATGCTTTAGTGTTGATTAAATTACCCAACAGTGTACAGTATAAAAAAGATAGAATAAGCGCCATCTCGACCAATTTACACATTACTGCATACATAATAATAATAATCCAATGATAATTTTTTCTGCATTATGAGTACTTTTGCTACTTAAAGTACATTTATTGAATAATACTTACTTATATTATATTGTTTTTGTTATTGTCTTTTACTTATGTAGAGTGATCTAATTTATTCCTTCACGGCTGCAAAACTCTCACACTGACTGGCACACAAACACATGCTCTCCATGTGGCGTTATCATAGCACTTAAACATCAGATGAATAGATTAGTGTTTTAATCTCACTCCGGATCTAAGGCATCTCGCGCCCCAGTCCTACACTCAGCCTGCTGTGAAATATTCCATCCACTGAACTGTAAATAAGTGCTAACAAGATTATCAGATTACCCTTCATCCCGGCCATACAGCGACTGCTGGGCACAGTAACTGCAGTGATATAAAAATCCCTGTAAAATAATTGCGTTAGGAGGCACCATTTTAATGCAAATTTTCTAAAGGCTCACGAAGCTCAAGGGCAGCCTAAAACACCTTCCAATTTGCAGTATGAAATATTTTTGTTTTTGGTCGCCACTAAAAAGCCACACTGAATGTAAAGAGGGCAGTGGGAATGGGTCTATAGTTAAGAAACTTCTCCAAGTGTTTTCTCCATGTCTCTTAAATAGACAATGAAAGACAAAGAAAATGGGCCACATTTAATTGAATTGAGAGAAACCGATTAATCCCAGAACTTTTTTTTTAATCATGTGTTATTCTCATGAATCAATACTGTACTTGATTGTACAAGTTGGAAGAAAAAGTATATTTTTAAATTATACAAAATGTTTGCTGATGTTGAGTAGATTATACAGTATACTATTTTCATTTGGCTCCTCTGTATTGCTGCCATTGTTTATACCACAGCAGTGATACAGTGAATTTATTAAGGGAATATATTCCCATACTGTTGACTAGTTTTTGTTTTATGATAGTGGTTTAAACTGGATTTAATGTCCTTGCCCAGGTACAGTGACTGGTTGGGGCTAAACCAACAGAGAAAACAACAAATATATGTATATGCAAATTAGCCTGTGAAATGAAATGATTCATATAGCTTGATAGGAAAATGTTATATTTAATCGGTGGGGTTTGAGTCATTGACGGGGGAGAGGGAAAGAGATTGCTGGAGATGCATGGGGATGCGGGTGGAGGTGGAAGTGCAATCTAAAAACTGTCTTGTCCCTGTCTCAGTTATAGTAGGCTGGTGAATTGCATGTAGCAGCCAGATTTGACTTTGTTTTATATGTTTGATACTGATTTTGTCAATACTGAAAGTAAAGTGCAAGCACAGAATAGCCAGACTCAGATCTAAAGGTGATTTTATAATCTGCTAACACAATATTACATATACTTTAAGAAACTGCAATACATTACATTTAGTCTATATCGACGACGTTTCATTTACGGGATTGTTCCAGTACCGCCGGAGGTTTTGTCGGATGTCCCTCATTTTTGGCTGGACATTCCTCACCTTCCGCTTTTTTCATGTTGGGTTCTAAACTCGGGGTCAAATCGGGAAACATCCTCTGAGCTAGAACCGACAATCAAATTATATTTATCTTTTTCTTGAGTAAAAGTATCATCGCACACTTGACAGCCATTTTAATTCCAGAGCTCGCCTCCGTACGTGCAAGTTCCACCAAAACAAGTTCCTTCCCAAGGCTGTTTTGCAGAGGCACTGTATCTGCGTTTAGCATTAAGCGCCCAAGACAATTGTGATTGGTTTAAAGAAATGCTAATAAACCAGAGCACATTTTTCTCCTATCCAGGAATGTTGTGTGGACTAGCCAGACCCTCCTGCGCAGCGCTGTGGAGGAAGGTCTGGCAATGCAAGACTACATTACATTCATTCAGCTGAGGCTTTTATACAAAGCAACTTATAATAAGTGCATTCAACCATGAATTCATAAAATAAGCGAATCATTATTATAGAAATCATAAAGTGTGAATTGGCAAGTGAAACTTTCTTTCGGAATTAAGATATGCTCTGTCCAAAGCAAACACTGTGATTGGCACGGACTTGGTGCTGTTTGTCTGTCCAAATGTGGCAGTAACACCTGCCTGTTCACTCTGTTTGTCTGCTAGTGTCTTTTCCGGGTTTCTCTCCGTCTGTTTCATCTGTATCTGTCTCTCTGTTTTCTTGGTGTTTGTTTTTCTGCGACTTTGGCAGCGTCTTTGGCTTTCTACACAGCTGGTTCTTACTCTGTTTGCTCTTCTTTTTCTTTTTTTTGGTACTCCCTCCAGCACTGCCTGTGAATTAGAAAAAGTAGAAAGGAATTAAACTCCAGGTAATGTCGTGCATAAAATCTAATGACTGTGAAGGGTCCATGCAGGCTGATAGCAGACACCTATAGTACTATAATAATAATAATGATAATAATAATAATAATAATAATGATATGAATCATTTATAATTATATAAACTGGCAACACTTTATACCCCTATTTAGCTTTTATAAACAGTACATAAACATGTGATTGATGATCTGTTCATAATGCAGTATAATGTATGCAAATGTAAGTGATAATATTTGTTTAGAAGTGGAGGCTGACACAGGTGAGTAGCCCTGGTTAAGATGAACCACATTGCAAATGGTTGCTAAACGGTTGGTAGCGTAACATTTAACAATAAACAGCTGGAAATAGACAGCCATGCTTTGTGTAGGACTGCCTTCCATGGCTGCCAAGAACTGCAGACCAATGGATTATCCATGTTACACAAGGACAAACATTAATACACACATAGCATGACATAGAGTACAAGAATATGAGATGGAGGACGTCTCCACCACAGTCCTCATGCTTACAAATGTTTAATAGGGGGACTTACATCTTACATCTCCGTTTTTCCCACAAGCTGGTTTGGGTTTTGCAACTAGCAAACTGAATTAAGAGTTTGTTGGCCATTAGTTCAGCTCTTTAGCATTTTCCCACAAGTAACAGAAATAATGTAGCTGCACACACACACACGCACGCACGCACACACACACACACACACACACACACACACACACACACACACACACACACACACACACACACACACACACACACACAAACACACTAATAATTATTTTGGTATTATTTAATCCTAAAGTAATATCATAAAACCAGCAACCATTAGTAACATCAGATTATTTTTCTAATATAGAAGCCTGACACATACAGTAAATGGGCTCCAGGTCAGTTGTGAAATGTGTTCAATCAAATGAACCTTGTGTGCAATATTCCCATATGTTAACCACTCTCCCAGTACAATAATTATAGACTGTAGACAAGACCAAAGCTGTCATTGCACAGCATCAGATGTTGCCATGGAGCTACTGTACAAAGGTTTTCTTTTCTCCAACTTCTAACAATAATAATAATTAGAAAGAAAATGGTATACACAAAATGAGTAATGAACAAATCCTTCTCAGAATAAAAACTCATCTTAATTGCATGTCTGTCTGTCCTGGAAGAGGGATCCCTCCTTTGTTTTTCTCTTTCCTGAGGTTTCTTCTGTTTGTTTTTTCCTTTAAGAGTTTTTCCTTATCTAAATTGAGGGTCTAAAGGGTGTTTAAGGCTCTACAGATTATAAAGCTCCTCAAGGCAAATTTGTGATGTTAGGCTATAAAATAAATACAAGTTGACATAATTAATCACGGTTTTGCTCATATGGATGGACATGACATTACTAACTTAACATCATTTTCTGTGATGGGTAGATTGGTTCCTCTGCCACAGCTAAACCCTTTAAGTATAGAAGATGTGTCCAGTTGTGTAGTCCTTATGACAACCACTGACCAATCTGCCAACCTTCCCTGCTCACACACACACACACACACACACAAACACACCCCAGCAGTCTCCAGAGTGTGTGCTGGACAAAATCTAAAGTCAAGCATGAATACAGAGGCTGACAGGCCAATTATCAGATGTACTCTTCGTTCTGCATCCCCACCTCTGAAGGGAAGCAGATGTGAGAATCCTGTCGCTTTCACTCAAGCCGGTACAATGACATGGCACAACAACAAAAGGCACAGCCTTCACAAGGAATTGAGATGGACAGAGTTGTAAACATTGTATTGTCATACAGTTTTATCTGGTGGGTTTTCACATTTCAAGCTTCAGAAGATATGATGTAGTGTTGGGATGTTTGTCAAAAAGTTGAAATGCATCTGACTATTCGCCCCCACCCCTCCCCTGAACTTTCAATTGGAATTTCATTCGTTATAGATGCTTTGTAGAAATATAAAAATGTCCAGGAATGTTATATGCAATATTACTGTTTTATCACAACTACTCTTTCCATTCTAGGAATCATACTGCATGTCATAAAACATTTACTGAGGTTTAATGAGCTTGAAAAGACATGACATAAACTGAAGAACCTCTCTTTGCTTCATAGGTGAATGTAGTACCAGCATGTGTCAAAGCATTGACCAAGATGCTGTACTGTCCATACTGTCGCGGCATGCCTGGGCTGAAACCCTGTCACAACTACTGTCACAACGTTATGAGGGGCTGTCTCGCGAACCAGGCAGACCTAGATGCTGAATGGAACCTCTTCATCGGTAAGAAATAAAAGATTCTGCTTCAAATCGAGTGCCCTTGCACATGTTTCTCAGTTTCTCTTTGTAATATGTTTAAGGTTTGTGTGTCTGCCTGCTTGTGTGCACACGTACTTCTAAGGCTGCATGTAACTTTTCCAAGGCAGTGTCTTTGAATAGTCTCTGTGGGAATTCAGTAGGATGTGCTGTGTTAGATTCAGCTTTAAAGGATTTGCAGAGACAAAACGGAAATCTTATTTGTGCAACCATTCCGTCTTTTTTCAGTCTGAAATGTTGTTTGCTGTTGCTGGAACCCTGGCATAGTGCTTAAAGCTCTGGTCCCTGCTGTTTGGGATTGATAAAGGAGAGCAGATCTTAGGCAAACACATTTTCTATAGTGTTTCCAGCTGAGTTCGGTGAGTAATATAGCACTTCAGTTAGGCTGTAAGTAGCTGGATGCTCTAAGCCCTCCTGTTAAATGGATACCAAGGAGGCACATAGAGTGTTCCCTCTGGATCTTTTGTAGGCCAATACTTTTTTGTTATGTACCCCAATCGCGTCCTCCCACCCACACTAACAGATTTTTTTTTTAAATGGGGTGACGTTTTTTTAAGAGGCATCCCTGAAGACAGTGTGTCAAGTGAACTGCACTTCTAAGCTTTTGGCTGTTATGTGACAGGCCTGTCATTCGAGAAACCATCAGATGACGTACTGCTTGTTCTCTCCCATGGCATGTCTGAAGTCTCAGATCAACACAGGCCCCTGTGCACTGAATGAGATGTCTCGCAGCTTTATGACGTGTTAAAAAGTTAGTGTCTTGTTCGGTTTTTGAAGAGGCAAATCTATTGCCGCAACGGGACGTTCTGTTTGACAGTAATGGGAAGAGCTGTTGTTGCAACAGAATGATGAATCTGGTAAGACAAAAACACCCTTGGGGTGTAGAAAAAGTTTTTTTTTTTTTTTTTTTTATATTGTTCAACTTTTTGGGCAGACATTGTTTTTTGGTTTGGAAAGACAATGTTGTTGGGAGTATTATAATTACAAATGTAGAACCCAAGGGATGTTTATTTTCACAATGAAAGACACATTTTCTGATGTCTACTGACATTTTGTATTCATTATCTGTTGCTAAAGAACTTCGATTTGCTTACGGTGCAGCTTGCAAGAAATATTGATTTGCCTTTCAGAGACAACTTCTAAATGTGTCACAGGTCAGTTATCGCCACTGGAGCACATCTTTGCATTATAGAAATTTATGGATTGAGCCCTTACACAATCTGTCATTGTCATCCCTTTAAATCATCACTTATTAGAGAAGGTTAGATTAGAGGCACAGCCTTCAATTTTTAGGAGCCCTCAATGACATTTACCTGTGGACTGTGTTCATAGTTAAATGTTACTATTGATATCATTGATTCGAAAGACAATAAAAAGGAGAGCAAGGCTTTTCATTTAGTTTTAAATTGTAACAGCAAGAGATAAGATGAGTTCTGAAAATGGTCTATAATCTTTCTAAATCCAGTTGAATCAGGGACATTTATGTAACAAATAACATTCTTTCTTTTATTAAAAATAGACAAAAATATAGAGGAATGCCAACTTGGCAAAACTAAAACCATGTTTTTTCTCTCTCTAATGTACAAAGTTGAGCTTTTGTCATTCTTACTTAGTGGAACAAATCAAACATAAAAAGACTATTGCAACATCTTTCCTTGTGGATAGATTTCGGAAGATATGGCACACAAAAAAAAACAAGGTTGACAGATTTATATTACGGTATATTAAACATTGTAAATTTATTGTTTGATTTAATTAAATACAGTAAATTAGGGCTGGGCGATATCACAAAAAATGTGATCCCAATATATTTTTTCTATTTTGATCAATATCAATATATTAGAATATAGTTTATTAACATGTAAAATAAAAAAACATGACTTTACAATGTGCAGCACGTTTTTGTTGAGGACTCACATTACACATTCACATCATGGGATGCCCCACTGGTCAACAGAGCAGTAGTGTCTTCTACTGGCAAAAGAAAATTAAAAGTAGCCATATTTTCCTCGTACAGAGTCATCTTACAGTTACGTTTTCCTTTTTTGTGTCTACAAAATAAACAAGTGGAAACTAGGGGAGTAGTCAGTTTTGGCTACATTTCTCTTGATTTTGTTAACAACCTAAAACTACTTAAAAGCAACATATTAATTGTTAAAAAATAAATAAATAAATAAAAAAACTCCTGCCAAACAAAAAGTAAACAGGTGCATATGTAAACAAGTGTCTTTTGCTATACAATAAGATTGAGAGCTTGTAATATTCTTGCTCCTTTTTGAATAATTTTCATATGGGGCAATAGAAGACAAAAAAAGACGACACGATTGATTGTTGTTTTTGTACAGCAGCTACAGCCCAGCTAATGCTAGCACTGTTAACAGCAGACATACTACTACAGAAAACCACTAGAAGGTTAAACTTGTCTAACTCTAATGTGTAGAAACTCCCAACCCATAATACAATATTCTCATAAAAAAAAAACACCAGAGCTGCATTCAATTATAATATACAGTGTATACTGACCTATAGACATGCCTGTAAAATTTATAGGCATTTTTGAAATATCATGGCAGAAAAATGGTGGTGCAATTAATACATGAATAGACCCAACCACAATGTTTGTTTACAATAACTTCTGGGTAGAAAACTTCTATCCTCCTCTACATACAATATATCGGTGCTGAGCAAAACAGGCATGAGGAATTACTAGATTTACTCTTATCTCATTCTTCTAAAATGCATGTTTGAT
The DNA here is from genome assembly GCF_004354835.1 of Perca flavescens. NCBI lineage: Eukaryota > Metazoa > Chordata > Actinopteri > Perciformes > Percidae > Perca > Perca flavescens. The sequence continues at coordinate 20,173,422 of NC_041331.1, read as the reverse complement.
GCTTTTATATGTCAACACTTTAACTAACATTAAGGTGGAGACCTAATTTACCTGTTGGGCCACAGACAAAAGAAAATGACACCACTCAAACTAGCAGTTAGTCCGACCGGCGGTGTGATGTTGCTGTTCGTAATGCTAGATTTGGTTTATCAAAGACGCTAGCAAAGCAACAGTACAGAAAATATCACAGCAGTACTGTACCCAATGTTGACAATTTAACATATCTCCACAATTCAAATCAACTGTCATTTGTGTTAGCCTGATGTGACGGTGATTCGGTCTATACTAGCTGCATTCAATGTAATGCTTTATTTAATGTTTGTATTATGAGTTTGCCATATGGAAATATGAGCTTTGATTACAGCAATGAAAACAGAAAATGAACCCTGCCAACAATTTTCTTCTGAAACTAGTTAAATATAACAATCTGGCTTATATACATTTTTTCTCACTTTGAGTTAAATTGCTAGGTAATGATTGGCAGTGACGCAATGTGTCAAATTAGGTAAGCCTTTCTAATTGAACAAGCGTGAAGCCTGTCTGAACCAACTGTGTGTGTGTGTGTGTGTGTGTGTGTGTGTGAGAGCAGGGAAGGTTGGCAGATTGGTCAGTGGTTGTCATAAGGACTACACAACTGGACACATCTTCTATACTTAAAGGGTTTAGCTGTGGCAGAGGAACCAATCTACTCATCACAGAAAATGATTTGAAGAGACAGTTAAATACATGTTAAGTTAGTAATGTGTGTGTGTGCATGACTTGACTAATTTCCAACTCAATACAGTCTTGAGTGACTTGACTTGAGAAATACGATTAAAGATAGTATTTCTATCTTAGAATCAAAGAGAATTATAATATAAATACAGACTATAAATAATCAAGTTCTGGTTAAATGGCTGTATAGCACTGCACTATACTGCAAACCACTGTTGGGACTAAAAATTACATTTTTAAAGCCAGTTTTTAATCATCACAACATGGAGCACAACAACACTGTATGAACTAACTGTTGTTTTTCTGACTTTTCTGTTAAACATTTATTGAAGTATTATTTGCATGATCCCTCATTCCCAAAACACATGGTGACAAGTCTGCAGCTGCTGACAAGTCTGTAGAGAACAATGGAGCACCCCCACTCAAACACGAAAAACTGATTTTCAGCAACACATGAAAGTCACATCAGATGGCTGATTTTCTATTTTGTTTGAAAAGTGAAGATCAGGATTTATCTGTCATCATTTTACCACAGAAAATGTTTTTGTTTTTTTTATCTGATGCAATGCAGCAGAAGACACATGGTGTCTCTGTTAAAAGTGTAAAACCGGGAACTCTAGTTGCAACAGCTGAGTAGTACTGTTTATTGTCATGCTGGCACTAAATGTCTTGACATTGAATTACATAAATACTGTACCTGCCTCATTGGTAGTAATCAGATAAATGTACATATAACTAAACCACTGAAAACATTGCAATATTGAGACTAAAGCCTGCTACCTTGTTTTGACATTTTCTAAAATAGAACATGATCTTTAATAATAATGCTGTACTGCACTAGTATTGTGCACATTCACAAATACCTATGTCAAGGTTTTAATTGGTTTTTCACATTAATACTAGATAAAACTAGAAGTACAAATATTAATTTTTTATTCCCTTTCCATATCGCTTTGTGGCTTTAGCTTTTGGAATTCATAGTTGAAAATAAATGGATAGGAATAGAGACATAAAAGCTATAACAACAGAACATGATTTTATGTCATGCTAGTAAAGTCAACGTTTTTTTCTTGTGCTCTAAATGCTGTACAAAGCCATTAAAACGTCACTTAACATACTGTAGAGCACTAACAACACAGAACCAGAGGAATTTATGAGAAACACTGTAACACCAAACAAATCAACAAGACTTACAAGTTTGAGATAAAAATTAAATTCTAGGCATTCTGACAAATTGATAACTACTTGATTATTAAGATGCCGGTATCACACTGCAGGTTTTACAAGCATTACTGGGGAGAGTAAAACAAATGTGCCACTACTGTGTTTATTCCTGAAATCTGTGTAACATTGAAACAATAATAACCTTGGTGAATACTTTGATGTAGCCTATATCACTATGCAGAAGGAGACAAATGATTACACCATCCCTGTCATACATTTTAAAGTTAGTCACAGTACAGTAGTTTACGGTTTGTAAAGGTTACCGTAACGACTTCACGCCTTTCAGGCTGAAAATGGAAGACAGACTGTCAGTGAACAATGAGCATAAACCTGGGGAAGGATGTGATTTACCTGCTCGTACCTGTGTTGGGTGATTTTAGGCATCCTGTGTGTGTGTGTGTGTGTGTGTGTGTGTGTGTGTGTGCGTGCGTGCGTGCGTGCGTGCGTGCGTGCGTGCGTGCGTGCGTGCGTGCGTGTGCGTGCGTGTGTGCGTGCATTTGTTTTCAGGGAAGGAACTCATGGTTTGGCCAATGGGTGATACCACACCATCAGTCACCTGCCATTGTGACAAATTTACCCAGCTCTGCATCATGACAGACACATCATTATCATTTTTCTTGTCAGCACCTTGTTAAAATACCCTCAGAGAGAGAGAGAGAGAGAGAGAGGGGAAAGACACATGCTGTTATTCACACACTAGCAGTTTTTCAGGCTAACATCATGATCAACGCCATTTTTCAGCTACACATGGCCAAAATTGATGGCAGGTTTTAATTGACTTTTTGATAAACCCCTTCCCCAAACAGTGATTGTCCAATCATAGCTTTGCAACCATAACTAGACACGGCAGGCTGTTGTAAGAGAAATACTTCATCTAAAGAGTTTCAAGAGTTTTTATTAATTTCCAAAACCAAAAACACAAGGGTAAAAAGGAATGGTTTATATGCTCTAACGTAAGATGCAATTGTTAGCATGTTTAAAGCCATGCATTAGCATATCATTTACTAACTAGGTTATATTACTTTGTGGAATTACACATAATGTATAAAAAAAGAAGCCAGACTAGCAAATACACCATGTATTTTTTCAACACTGTAAAAACTGTGTGGACAGTCCTGGATGCTATCAGAGTTTAGACTAACGTTAGCAGTTATTTTGCCCTTTTTTGGATTTGGGGAAGTTACCGCTCCAGCAACCCCATGTTACCAGAGATGGCGTTACATTCACCAAACACAATTAGTCCTCATCCTGAAAGCGTCTTTTCTTGTAATGTTAAAGGTGAAAAAATACTATTGGAAAATCTAGTAAGGAAGCTAAGCAGCCAAACCGTGTTTTCTTAGAACAAAAGTGTCTATTCTGTCATTTTTTCTTTGTCATATTTAGAATCCCAGGATTAACTACTGTAGCACTAAACTGCAATACAAGAACATCTCTTCTTTTTTTCCCCAGTCTTTTATCCTGATATAATAAGTAGCCATCAAGTGCCCTTTTAAAACATCTTCTACAAGATTTAATTTTATTACAAGTAAACTTAAAATTATAAAAAAAGTCTGCTGGAGACCGTTTCAAATCAACTCCTGGAGCTAACGTTAGCTTAATTAGTTAGCTAGCTACAGCTGATAAAATCGGCCAGTTACAGTTGTCATTTCAGCCAACAAATTTGGCCAGTTACAGTTGTCATTTCAGCCAACAAATATGTAAATATTTGTCTAAAAATATGAAGCCTGCTTTTGTCTACCTATGTCTTATATCAAGGACCTATTGTTGAAAAAAAAATTACAAAGAATTTTGAGTGGTAAATCTTCTACCGTTATCATTTAATGTTAGCCTGACAAGCCAGACCCACATCAAGATGTTGGGTCTGGGAACTCACTATTGGCAGGGCTCAATCCAAGGGGCGGGATAAACGGTTGTCTTTCAAATCCCTCTGCACGCAGTAGGATAGCGCTACAACCAGGCAGAGCAACGCTAGTTGATAGATTAAACTTTTGCCATATCCGGTCTGCAAAACTCTTCTTATTTATTTATAAATCTTCCTTTTTTAAGAATGACTTCAGTGCTCTTCTTTGTTCTTTTCTCAAAGAAAAACATAACTCCAAAGACCGTCGCAACTCTGCCGTCTTTATGTTAAGCCCGCCCACCGACTCTATACACTATGTGATTGGCCTGACCAGAAATTGTTTTTTCCAGCTCGCAAGCCAACGGATAGTTGCTAGACTGACCCTGGCTGCAAATTACATTTGCTGCTGCTAGGGTGCGTCTAGATTTCTAGGCTAATTGAATGTGAAATGCGAGGATGGAAAGATTGACAGGCGTAGCAGCAGTAACTAAGGGGGGCAGGGCTTAATTTACTGTATATACAGTAAAAATAATAAACTTATTGCATTAAATGAGAAGTGATTTGTATAGCCTACCATTGTGTTCCTTTATTACAAGCACAGGACTGTGTCTGTGTATACATTTTTTCTCCTAATTAAGATATAGGTTTGTGTTGTCCTCTGTTGAGTCCTTTGACACCACAGTGTAAGCGATCCTTATTGATTTTATTTGCTCATTTCTTTTTAATTGCATGGATTGTGTCCCAGTGTAACTGGACCTCCCCACAACCTCCCAGTTCATGAGAATTCAAGGCAATATTTTGTTTGTCCTCCAAGAAGGACTTTCTGTGATATCTGTAAGATTATGAAGATGAATGCCCTGCCAGTGCTTTACTTTAAATGACGTCGATATTTTGGCAGAAATAAAGCTCATAATCTGCTTTTACTGCACAGTGTAGCCTTTAATATGTCTATAAATTATCTACCAGTCTCACTGTAAAAGCTCTACACTGTCACTCAACATCCACAATGCTTTACCTGAAGAGTAATACAGTGGTCTTTAAAATTCCTCAAGTATGATAAAAATACTGCATCTTTAAGCAAAACCTGAGACATTTACCAGGCAAAAACACATCACACACACACACACACACACACACACACACACACACACACATACACTGGCACACTCAAACAGACTGAGTATCGAGCATGATGGTCTCAGTAACAGATATGACACGAACAAACAAGCTAGTGGGTTCCTGCCTGTCAGAGAGCTGAAGGCTGGATGACTCACTTAGCCTAGTGGAAGTGATCTCCATATCCTCAGCATAATCAAGAACCAGTATATTTTATTTCTAATTGCTACTGGCTGTGCAGAGTCTGCAAGATGCTTTTCTGTACATGTGGCAGGAATGCCTACACAGCTATACTTAATATAAGCAACATTTTTGTAATACTGTAAGTTACCACAGCTGATGGCCAGCTGTGTTTTATTTAATAGTTATATTGCCTCCACACACATGCACACTGACTGTTATTCTTACTATATTTTATCCTCAATTTTTATATTGATGGAAAGCATACAGTACTTGTTTTACACAATTATTGCATTTGATGTTATTGCATGTTTTAGACTATTCAAAATCGCATAAGCCCAGGAATTGTTTGACATTTTGGTATCGTGGTATCAATATACCTCTTGGCGAAAAAGCAAGCAGCCATATTTCCCAAAATGTCAAACTTTTTCTTCATGGTTACAATTTTCCAAAGCATTAATTTTGTATTTTATTGCGTGATTCCTTTCTTCTACCTCCTGGGCAGCCACACATTTGTACTAATTTTATTAATGTGTGACAGATACACATCTGCTTTTAATATTTCCTTTACCGTTCAACACTTTGCTATAAGAACTAAACAAACAGCAGAAAGGCAGCACAGGAAAATACAGTCATCCAGCAGAAGCACTAGTGTCTTGCAGCTGTAGCAGTAGAGAAAAGTGTTAATGTAAAAATACATAAGAGTTTATATGTGAGAAACAACAGACATGGTATCTGAGACTTCAGATGAGCAATAGATGAGCAGTAATCCAGACATAGCCGAAAGGCAATAAAACAGAAAAAAAGCCCTATCAAGAAATATTTGTTCGTTGAGCTACAATCCAGTTGTAAGTGCATGAGAGAATGCCTGTGGAGACTCCCCAGAGACACACAGATATGTTGGCAAGTTAGCGAGTCTTTTGCAATTGATTCACGTCTTGCACCTGCAAAGTGTTAACTGAGACGTCTTTTAGCAGAGTGATTTTGGCTGTGATGTTTGTGTTTAAACAAGGAGTATTCTGAGTAAGACTAAGATGATAAGTTTTTCAACATTAACACAAGGTTTACTTTGGATGTGTTTAAAAAGTTAGTTTAACAAAGGTGAAGAATACATGTAACAAGAATACAGGTTCAGGGATATGGCGGAGGCATAATATGTTTGTAATCGCTTATTTAGTGTTTCCCCTAGGATTTTTTCCAGAGGTGGTGAGGGGTGGTGACTGTCCCCCAAAAGGTTGTTGAGTGCCGGAGGGTGGCTGTGGACTTGTGTCCGCAAGCGGTTTCAGGAAAAGTGGTTGGACGTGTCCATGGCAATTGCACAGAACATCAACACCAGTACAAGCATAGGCTACCCGCGGACACGGAGTGCAGATAGTGTGTCAGAGCCTCCCAGACGGGTGAACTGAGACTCCGTTTCCTGCTTGTCGGTTAACAGTTAATGATCGGTTAACATTCAATTTCATTGTTTTTTTCTTTTGGAAGGCTTGCTCCCAAAATCGCCACATACTAGCTAATTAATTAGCCCGAGGTAAATGCTGTCTGTCCATGCTTCACAGTGGGAACCAGGCATGTAGAATCCATCCGTTCACCTTTTCTGCATCGCACAAAGACACGGCGGTTGGAACCAAAGATCTCAAATTTGGATTTATCAGACCAAAGCACAGATTTCCACTGGTCTAATGTCCATTCATTGTGTTTCTTGGCCCAAACAAATCTCTTCTGCTTGTTGGCTCTCCTTAGCAGTGGTTTCCTAGCAGCTACTTGACCATGAAGGCCTGATTCGCGCAGTCTCCTCTTAACAGTTGTTCTAGAGATGTGTCTGCTGCTAGAACTCTGTGTGGCATTCATCTGGTCTCTAATCTGAGCTGCTGTTAACTTGCGATTTCTGAGGCTGGTGACTCGGATTAATTTATCCTCAGCAGCAGAGGTGACTCTTGGTCTTCCTTCCTGGGGTGGTCCTCATGTGGGCCAGTTTCATTGTAGCGCTTAATGGTTGTTGCAACTGCACTTGGGGACACATTCAAAGTTTTCGCAATTTTCCCGACTGACTGACCTTCATTTGTTAAAGTAATGATGGCCACTCGTTTCTTTTTACTTAGCTGATTGGTTCTTGCCATAATATGAATTCTAACAGTTGTCCAATAGGGCTGTCGGCTGTGTATCAACCTGACTTCTGCACAACACAACTGATGTTGTGACCATTTGTAATCTTTTGCTATTTTTCCAAATTAATTTTAAAGTGACCCACATGATCATTCACAAAAGGTGTTCTGGTTTCTGCCCCCTAAGGTAAAGATAGCGATAAATGCCCCGGTTTGATTTTTAATTTCTGCCTTTGCTGACTCCTGGTGCGGCATTTACATAAAAAAAAAACATTAGTGCCATTTACAGCAAAGTACATAAACCTAAATCTTGGGTGTCATGTCTCCTTAAGGTATCATAACTTGTAATTGACATAAAGTCACATTAGACTAAAGCCTTTTGAATTGTATTTCCTAAAATGTTTTGTGTATTTTTTAGTTTTTTTCACACAAATTTATGAAACACTTTAACACAGGCTTTTTCACTTTTTGTGTTATTGCAACCATTTTACTGTCGTCACAAAAACAAGCTTCATTGTTTAACCACAGCTAGCCGTACCACTCTTTTCTCCAACATATTGATCAGGTTCAGTGTGTGACCTTTTGTGGCTTCTGCAAAGAAGTAAAAGGAAAGCTAAATATGCTGTTTACATGCAAAGACTAATCCCGAAGACTGAAGAGTGACTCAGCTCTCTTATTGAATTATAGTGTGCTTATTGTGATTAGAACTTTAATACAAGTATAGTCTATATTCATGACTTTTCACTTCGGGATTGCCCTGTTGCCACCGGAAATTCCACCGTATACTCCTTCTTTTTGGCCGAATGTCCATTACCTTATGCTTTCTTTGTGTTGTAATTTTAAACTCTGGTCAATTTATGAGGTCTATGGTTAACTGCTCCTCAGATCTCTGCAGGGTAAATCCAGTAAACTAGCTAGACTATCTGTCCAATCTGAGTTTTCTGTTGCACGACTAAAAGAACTTTTGAACGTACACACGTTCCACCAAAACAAGTTCCTTCCTGAGGCTATTTTGCAGCGGCACCGGAACTCCGTGCGGCCCCTGGTGCTGCCCATGGCGATTGTGATTGGTTTAAAGACATACCAATAAACCAGAGCACATTTCTCTCTCATCCCGGAATGCTGTGTGGACTAGCCAGACCCTCCTCTGCAGCGCTGTGGAGGAAGGACTGTCAAAGCGAGACTAATACACTTATTAAGGTGTTTACACGATCGTTTCAATAATAAAGGTATTACTGCTCTCTGCTTACAATCATGCCTTGAATGTAAAATGCACTGACTTTAAATAATTTGCATTGGTCATTTTATGTTTTCTAAAGACATGTTTGGGGGACGGGAGCCTTTTACAATGGGTATTAAGTAGAGACAGAATGACTCCCTGGAAAGGTCACCAGATCAATGTAAGGCTAACACAACTATCATGAACTGTCATATTCCCCAGTCACTAATCAATATTTAGTCTCCAATCCATTAGTTGCTTCTTTTCAAAAATGCCGGAGGAAGCACACATTCATGAGTTAGCGTAGGAAATCAACCCCAGATCTTTCAATAGTACTAAATGTAGAGTCATTATGTTGCCCAAAACTGGAAATGTGAAACAGTAATTTTGATTATGAAAAATGAAATCAATAGAGCTAAACATAAATAGTAAAAATGTACAAAAAGTTATTAACAATTGATATTTAGTTATGTTTCTATTTTACCAATATCATCTGGGTTTTAGTGTTCATACTAGGGCTGCATGATTATGGCCAAAATGATTATTTTGATCAATACTGAGATCACGATTAATTATCACGATTATTTGTTGATTTTAACCAAAACAATTTTATTGTCACATAGGCTGATAATAACTGATTTTACATCCATATTGTGCTACATTCCTGCTAATACATCCATATTAAAGGATACTGTGAAGGCGTATGCCATTTCAGCTGTTGTGCGACCGCTTTCCATACATGCACGTTTGCCGTAAGGTATCTACCTGACGAAATAGCAACGCGAAATTCGGTGGCTCATTACACTGCTACTTACATGTCTGCGTTTCGCTCTGATGCTCCGAAACCCACGTTAGAGGCAACATAAACATCGCTGCATGTCATGCTAGTAAACACTAATAACACGTTACACAGCAGGTAACGTTAGCCTGCCGTTAGCTATAGTAGTAACTGGATTAAACACGGCTAAAATGCTGACAGCTAAACGGTGTAGTGTGACAGGATTCCAACAGCGGGACATCAAACAGTCTGCTGCTAAAGCTATGACCTAAAAGACACAAACTAGCACTGCTGTTGTATGAAAAACAAAACAGACGGGACAAAATGTTGCGTTTACTGGTAAACTGGTAAACATCGTGCCCGGTTTATGATGACCGACTGCTACCTGTTGTGGAATTTTCCTCACGTTACTCTGTCCTCTATGACTGTCTACACATCTAAAAACTAAAATGCGTGGTGCAGGGAAAAACTCTGATTGGCTCATGGAGGCACGTGATCAGACAGTGGTTTATGGAGCGCTAGATTGGCTTTGCAAAAACTTTGATAAGGAGCGTTCTATGAACGGAATTACGCATTTTAAATATCGCTCGATCACACAAATTTGATCGTGGGAAGCCAAAATCGTGATTAAAATTGTATTAATTGTGCAGCCCTAGTTCATACTGTACTTTAAACTGGCATAATCTCCAAGAGGCACTCCACGAAATCTTTGCAGGTGCTGAGCAGCAATTATATGCAGTCAGCAGCAACAGACAACACATCAAAGAGCCATACTGCAGTACTTAGTTGACACATTCTGTCGCTGAACAAAGCCAGTGTAGTTTTCCTCTCAGCTTGTCAAACTAGCAAAGCATGTAAACAAGGAGTGATGTCCCAGAGGATGCTCAGTGACACAGTGATGTCTCTCTGACAAGGAGCTATAACTAAGATGCAGTTAAAGAGTTGTTTTTGTTAACCTAACAACTTTCTCTTAATCATTTTTGTGCCACCAGTATTACAAGCAAAACATAAAGTATTGAAGCGTTTCTCAATCACATTTTAATTTATAGTTGTTTTTTTAATTCAATGCAAAGACTTGTGTCTTCATGACGTGTATGTAGACAAACAAATATAATTAATGTACTGTTAAGGCAACATACAACATTTTGTCATGATATTTGCAGTTTGTCAGCATGTAGAGAAACACCACCACTGGCAATGGAATAATAAGGTGTCCCTGGAAATTTATGCAGGGTGTCATCAACTTATATTGTTGGATGCTTAGTGTTTGTATGCCAACATTTTCTCCAGTTTGGACTGGCAGATGGTGCATGTTATTCCCTCCATTTTCATCACTTCAGCTCTGAATAATTGGGCAGACTTGTATTTGTGGGCACCCAAGTGGCAGTTCTGTTTGCATTATGTTCATCATTTCCAATACAACCAAATTATCCCCAGATTAATTCATATCAACACAGGAAGGGCAATTGCTGCAATAACAAATCTTTGCTGATGCTCACTGGAAACATAAATGTACTAAGTTTGAGTGATTTTAAAATGTATTTGATAATATGTATTTTAGAAAGAGAGTCACAGCTTTAATTCACATTGAACAATATTAAATTATTCAATACCTCAGTCAGTGTTTTACACCTTTTCTCCAGCCTCTTTGTTATTAAAGAGATTGACAGACAGTATGTGACATTGGAGCTACCACTTTAAATAATTTGGATAGTGATATGGCTTTATATCCTAAAGACAAAGTCACACAGGATGATTTTGAATACAGTCTAAGCCTGACTGGACCATTTCTGTACTCTGGGTTTGTACACAACTTGACACTTTGGTCCTCCCATTGACTCCAGAGCAGTCATGCAGAGCCCAGTAAGATTTAATTTTACTTGTGCCAGTATGTGGTGTGAAATAGTCCAAGAATTTACCACCACTGAAATCTGAGATCCTGTAGCGACGGTCACTGAACGAGAAGAGAAATCATTATTAACTCACAAACACAAATAATTTTGGACATTACTTTAACATAGGTAAATCTCAGTAGAGATGTCTCCTACTTCATTCTTCATGTATATCATATCTCAAGGAACTCAGCAATCTGCCTGGATCAGTATACATCAGTTAAATTATAAATAAAGTGAAAGAATGCACAGACTTTTTGTCAGTGTTATTCTTGTCAATATTTTAAACTATTTAGTTTCCCAGCAATGGGCAAGAAACCAGAGAGCACATATATTATAACCGATTTTATAGGTATCTGCTCAGGATGGATCTAGGAGTGTGTGACAGAAATTGATCTTAGAGTGGGTGTATTTATTGAACACTCCAGCACCACTCACCACATCCAAATTGTATTGACTGAGCAATGACCAAAAGTAAAAGAAGTCAATTTGATCTACCACTGGGATCAGACGGCAGAAATGTTAAATGTAAAAGTTGATAAAAAGTCATAACATTTAAAATCAGTCAGGCTAAAAATGCCCTTGATAATTATCAACCCTTTATTTGTTTTTCAACATTTTCACATAAAAGTTGTTGATTTGTCACTGATTCAGACATGAATGACTGCTATGTCCCCCAAGAGACTCTGCAGGTACAGTATTTTTGTTGGAGTCCCTTCTAATACCTCTGGGTGTGAAAATAGAGGAGTTTTCCATTAGAAAATGTCAGCCTAGAGCAGAAAAAGAAGTTGGCACCATGCAGCCAGCAGTAAACAACCATGTCAATACTCCCCACTGTATCAGTCAATGGATAGATAAATGGATGGATGAATGGTAGTGCAAATCGAATTATTTCATGATTACATGAAACTAATGCCAAAAGAAATATATCAGGCAAGATCAATATCAGATAAAGGAGGAAACAAAAAACATGTATTAAAGCATTTATAAAAAAAAAAATAAGTGCTTAGGTTTGTGGTCCTGTTTAAAAGAGTAATGTTGATAGCGTCAACATGTAAATCTGGCTCAAGAGTTGTAAAAACTGCAACACAGAATGGAAAAAGTGTACAAAAAAATACTTTTAAACCAGCAACCCCTTTAATGTGTTTCAGTGTACACATTTTTGTACAGGTACTAATAATATTTTATAAAAATCCTATAGATATTCGAAATCTGTCAGTCAGTAGACAGAAACAGAACGTTTCAGCTAAATGCAATCTGAATAAATACAAGTCAGAAGTGGAATTTAAAACCCTTACCAAGCACTGCTTCTACAGTATTGTCTGCCAACCAGAAAATGACAGAAAGTAAAATGGTTTCTTAAACCCTTTTGAATGAAGTCCTGATCCCAGTCTCTTCTAAAAGGTTACTTTTTGGCCTTAGCCGAACTGTCAAAAGGTTACAAAAGGCATTAAATACATACTGAATCAAAATTTACAGAGGCACAAAAAAATGATCAACTGTTGTCACAGAGATTTCGGAATCTTAAAGTGGTTTCCACAAATAGAAGCATGAGACTTTGTTCCTTCAAACAATGTGTTGGTCACATTTGAGTGTTGATTCAACTAGACACTATTCCATACAGTATAAATATGGAACTAACCTCCCATCTTTATCTCCTGCTTAAAAAACTAACAAACATTGTCCAGAACCAATGTAAAGTTTAAGACACTTGGTGACCAAATTAATAAAGGCTGGTAGTATAGCTGGTATGAAAAACAGCATAGCCTGTGCATTATAATATGTGCTTTTCTTTGCCCTCCTAATGATTTATGGTTTGAACAGATTCATTTTTAAGTTGCTTTTCATCAACAGCCCATTTTTTTTTTTTTATATATATATATATATATATATATATATATATATACATAAAAAGTGTTCCCCGTAACATAATTTCAGAAGTTATTTAAGCATAAGCATGTAGAAGTAACAATTCCTCCTAGCAATTCATATGGCTGACTCATACTCGCAATCCATCAAATATTCATTAAGCTATATGAAAAATAGGTTGTCAGAACTCAGCTGAGGATATCATTTAGATCTTTGAGTCTTTTATAGAATGAGTAACAGAATTGCTGCCAATTTCCCTCTCACTGTATTCCACTGAGGCTTTTTCTGCGGTAGCATTAGAGCAGTACTCTGCTAAACATAGGCAGCTGAAGACTTCACAGGACTGAGGTTGGCCCCACACAGTGACCTCCAGCTAGCTTCTGATGGAAATCTAACCAAGCATCACGCCCAATTTGAGATTCCAGAGTAAACAAACAGGAGTGCTCTTCAAAGGTACAGCCACTAACAGACAGAAGAGTGGGGTCTATCTGTTGCTTGATTCACTCAGTACACCGCATAAGAACAGGCCTGATTTATAACATACACAACCTAAAAAAAAGAAAAGTTCATATAATATGTGTTTTTGTGCAAGATGCTGAAATGCTGTACATACTAAGCTGTTATCAGACTGCCAGATTTGGGTTTGTTTGGGGGTTTGGCAAGTTTAGTTGACAGGTTCTGGGAGAGTCGTTTCAGGTGTTGTTCAAAAGTCTTTGTATTTTCTTACATGTTTTTATAGCCTACCTGTGGAAAAAATGAAATAAACTGAATTGTGAGATATAATAAACAAGGACAGATGATAGACACCTCTCTTTGTCTTTGGCTAATCAGTAACCGTATGAGTAGAAGGCAACTTCTTTTTTTTATTTTTGTGCCTTTAATTCCAAGCAAAACTTCTCAAGAATCAAACAAAAATCACTAAATCGAGCACAAAAAATGTCATCTCAAAGGTTAAACCTAAAAAGTTGCAAACAAAACTTTTGTGTAATCGTAAACTAATGGACTTTTATATGTTTGATATTATGTCCTTTTGTTTACAGTTCCCTCTGCTTCTTTCCCAATGATCTAGACCATATACTGACCTACCTGTGACAGTATTGTAGGTCTGCTCCGGTCCTGCTGGTCCCACAATGTTTCATTGTTCTACAGAGAGAAGACAATAATTAATGCAGCTCCATTGAGTAAGGCCTCACTAAACCTACATGATTCCCTTGGCAAATTTGCTCAGTAACGTACAGTAAGCCAACGATACTTGGCTTGGCTAGCATTTGTTATAGCTAGATAACGTTAGCAGTTAGCTAACGTTAAATGCTAACTTACACAGCTTTACTAGTAACTTAACACAACGAAACAACAAATGTATCTTAACCATGCTAGCAACGTACATGACAGACAATATATATGATCAGTACTTACACTTTAATCAATCTTGTAGGAATCCGCTGTGTAGTTGGTTTGTGTGTCCTGCAGAGTCTCTAACATTTAGCTGCACTGAAACGTCAGGGCAGGCAGGCACTGAGCTGTCACTCAAACATACTCCTTAGCCAATGGGGACGCACCCCCCCTGTAAGACCCACCCACGCGAGAGGTTTGTGCCAGAATTACAAACAAAGAGTTTGGAAGCCCAAACAAGAAAGCTGGGCGCGCAACCGCACACGTGATGGAGAAAGGGAAAGACTGATCATTGAGAAAGAAGCAGAGGGAACGATAGTTACCTTATTGTAACTCCAGATTACTACGCCTATACTCATAGAATCTGGAGTTACAATAACGTAACTTTTGTTCTATTTCGTATAAGCTTTGCCCTCTAAGGCTACACTATTGGGTTAGGGCGAAGCTGATGTAGTCAATGCCACCTGCGACATAGACTTTTTTTTTTTTTTTTTTTTTTTTTTTCTCTCTCTCTCTCTCATGCACTGGCAGAAGATCGCATCAGAAGCGTTATTCTGGTAAAAGAGACTGCCATGGTAAAGACTTGACCTAGCTGGCTGCAAAGCCCAAGCCATGAGTGTAGGCGTGCATGATAGTGCGAGTTGTAAATGATTGAGAATTATGGGACGTCCATGTTCCTCTCAGCCACCCAGTGTAGGGGGGGTGAGGGTCTCAGACGAGTGACCTACACATGCAGCGGTACATATCATGATTGTAGGCGTGCATGGTTAGTGAGAGAGATAGTGACAACATATATATGAGGCACCGCTCTCCTCCCAGCACCCAGAGCAAAAAGGGGGGGGGCAGGAAGCAGGCAGGCAGAGCACACATACAACGGAGTATTATTCGACGTTGAGTGAGGATAGAACCGAGTGGGTCATAGAGGGCTCAGACATATCGCGCAGATAGAAACGGATGAAAGGGCATGGAGATGCCCAGGATGCCGCTGCGCAGATGTCGGCTACTTTCATGTCCTTAAACAGAGTCGCCGATGCCGACAGTGCCCTCGTAGAGTGTGCCCGGATGCCCGTGTTATAGGTCTGGCTGATAGCCAGACCTATAACACGGCTGAGACAGACGCTGTTTTGAAAGGGCCGCTCCTTGGGAGTGTTCCCTATAGTGTACAAACAGCTGCTGTGTCTGCCTTATGTCCGCCGTGCGTAAAACGTGCCGTGATAACGCGTGCGCCGGGCATAACCAGTGGAAAACCTCCTCCGCGTCGTTGTCAAGGGAAAAACCCTTGAGGGAAAAAACACCCTTGACCGAAAATAATTAGTTAGAATTTTTCGGTGTGAACAAGGGGTTTGGCTGCAAGGCGGATGCGCTCCTGTCCCCTCTAATGGAGAGGCAGGACAATGAACTGACAGCGCACATAAGTCGCTCACTCTCTTGGCTGACGTCAAGGCAAGGAGTAGCGCCGTTTTTAGTGACAGCAACCTGAGAGAGGCTTGTGCTAGGGGCTCGAAAGGAGGCTTCCCCAGAGCTTGAAGCACCAGTGCTATGTCTCATTGGGGTGTGAGAGGGTGCACGGCGGGTTTCTGTCGTCTGACCCCCTTCAAGAAAACACTTTACCAGGGGGTGCGCAAAAACCATCTTCTCTCCATAGCCTTCGTGGCAGGATGAGATGGTCGCTGCGTAGGCTTTGACTGTAGATGGAGCCAAATCATTAACCACTAATGTTTGGAGATAAGCCGACACGAGAGGCAGGGGACACAATATAGGGTCCGCTTCCTACTCCGTGCACCACCGTTGGGAAGCAGACCAACGTCCCGCGTAACACGCTGTAGTGGAAGGGGCTCTAGCGTTCTGGATAGTGCGCATCACGGCAGGAGGCAAGCCTAATTTCTGCAAGCGTTGCTGCTCAGCAGCCAGCCCCGCAGCCAGCCCCGCAGCCAGCCCCGCAGCCAGCCCCGCAGCCGCTGGGTTACCACCGGAGGTGAAATATCGCGCCGTCCAGCTGTGACAGAGCGTCCTCGCGCCACGGCAGTTGCCAGGGGGGACCCGCCAGAAGCTGAACCAGAGTCGGGAACCAGGATGCGCTGGTGCGCTCCGGTGTCACTAAGATGACTGACCTTATCCCTCGCCTCCTGGATGCGTTCCAGGAGGCGAGGGATAAGAGGGACCGGAGGAAAGCGTATAGGAGGGTTCTGGGCCAGGGTTGGTGGGAGAAGGCGTCTATGCCGAGGAGTGGATTGTCCCGTGTGCTCAAGGAAAACCACAGTGCGCACTGTGTGTTCTCTCGTGAGGCGAAGAGATCCACTTCCGCTTTCCCGAACCTGCTCCGCAGCTCCTGAACAATAGAGGGATTCAATTTCCACTCGTTGTGAGAGGGCACTCCCTTCGACATTAGGTCTGCCGCCTGGTTCAAAACCCCGGGGATGTAAACAGCTTTGAGGGACCACAGATGACTGTGGGCCCACAGCAGGAGGCTCCTGGCCATTTCCAATAGCTGGCGGTTTATGAACGCTGCTGTAATGTTGTCTGTCCATACGACAACATGTCTCCCTGCTACCATTGGGTGAAGTGTTTAAGACCTTCAGCACCGTGGACAGCTCCAGGCAGTTTATGTGGGGGGGGAGTGGGGGTGTGGGATGGGGGGGGCATCCTCCTCCCACCACCTGCAACTCGCACATTCCTCCCCAGCCAGTAAGGGATGCGTCACGTGTGACGTCACTTTGACGAGGGGAACCCCGGTTGCGAGGGTTCGTGGGTTTCCTCAATATGCCAGGTCTGACTGAAGAGAGGGAGGAATGGTCAGCATTCGCCACTTGTGGCGTATAGGCTCGAGGCGCTGGCGGTGAGACCACCTCTGGATTATCCTCATGTGGAGGACACCCAGGGGGGCTACTACGCGACCCGCAGACATCATGCCCAGAAAAAGCATCACAGACAACGCTGACAGTGCGTATGGCGTATGGCGTGGTGCGCGACAACAGAGAGATCAGCGCGTCTCGTCTTGGCGTTGACAGCCTGGCCCTCATGACAATCGAGTTTATGTCCACGCCCAGATAAACTATTGATTGTGCGGGGAGCAGTGAGCTTTTTTGCCAGTTCGTGGCGAAGCCAGTGTTTGCAGATGTCGCAAACTTTCATAGTTTGCAGCGCTGCCTTTTCCAGGGAGGGGCCCAGAATGAGCAGACCGTCCAGATAAAACAGGGCCCTGATGCCTTTTTTCTGCAACGGCTGAAGTGCCGTCTCCATGCACTTGGAAAAAGTGCGGGGGGGGGCAGTTAGTACCCGACCAGCAGCCGGTTGTACTGGAATGGGCCCCTTGGAAAAGAAGCGCAGGAATTTCCTGTGTCTGGGAATAATTGGATGTGAAAGTATAAGTCTTTCAGATCCACAGACGTGAACCATTTGTGGTGGTGTAGTGAGAGAGCGGTGGAGCTCCGCGTGCTGCGGTGGGCTGGTGTGTGCTTGTCATATATATATATACACCTATGTGTGCTTGTGTGGGGAACGACTGTCATGTTGTCAGCGCATTGTTCAGTGGGAACGAGGGCTGTTAACCGTAGAGGGACAGATGTTACCCGCGCCCCGACATAGCCACGCTTGGTGAGGAGGGACGTGGCTGTCAGTAAACTTCCGCCCGCCGGTTAAGCTCTTTAGATGGCAGGCGGGCGCAGAACTGGCAGGAGGCGTCGGGGGCGAGAGCCGGGCCGGCGTGAGCGGCGCCGAGGCAGGTCTCGCAGCGGGGATGGAGGTCCGGCGGCGGGATGTAGCCGGTCCGGCAGACTGTGGGGCAGAGGCGAACACCGCTGGAAGTCGTGCGGATACAGGGTGTTGACGGATTGCCGTCTGTCTGCCCGGCTGCCATCCCCTTCCCCGCTAGCCTGACAAACCAGAAAAGCTTCCCCACGCCGGTTAAGCTCTTTAGATGGCAGGCGGGCGCAGAACTGGCAGGAGGTGTCGGGGGTGAGAGCCGGGCCCGCGTGAGCGGCACCGAGGCAGGTCTTGCAGCGGGGATGGAGGTCCGGCGGCGGGATGTAGCCGGTCCTGCAATTGGAGCAGAGGCGAACACCGCTGGAAGTCGAGTTTGTCTTCATACTGCTAGCTTGAAGAAAAAGTATGAGATGAACAACGGGTCCGCTCTGTACATATACAGTATCTGCGGATGTAGTTGAAGCCCGTACTGTACGCAAGGGCGGGAAAGAAAATCTTCACAACTGCGCATGTGCGAAGGGATAAACCCAATAGCGTAGCCTTAGAGGGCGAAGCCTATACGAAATAGAACTTTAAACAAAAGGACATAATATCAAAGAAATAAAAGTCCATTAGTTTACGACTTCACAAATGTTTTGTTTGCAAGTTTTAGGTTTTACCTTTTGACATGACAGTTTTTTTGGAGGAGGTTTTCCACTGGTTATGCCCGACGCGCGCGTTATCACGGCACGTTTTACGCACGGCGGACATAAGGCAGACACAGCAGCTGTTTGTACACTATAGGGAACACTCCCAAGGAGCGGCCCTTTCAAAACAGCGTCTGTCTCACTGGCTGTGCGAGGCTATCAGCCAGACCTATAACACGGGCATCCGGGCACAGTCTACAAGGGCACTGTCGGCATCGGCGACTCTGTTCAAGGACATGAAAGTAGCCGACATCTGCGCAGCGGCATCCTGGGCATCTCCATGCCCTTTCATCCGTTTCTATCTGCGCGATATGTCTGACCCCTCTATGACCCACTCGGTTCTATCCTCACTCAAGTCCATTAGTTTACGACTTCACAAATGTTTTGTTTGCAAGTTTTAGGTTTTACCTTTTGAGATGACAGTTTTTTTGCTTGAGTTAGTGATTTTTGTTTGATACTTGAGAAGTTTTGTTTGGAATTAAAGGCACAACAATAATCCCATACACTTGCTTTGTCGCCTTTGTGGTGCAGGGAATCAATTCCCGTGAAGATCCCATTCCAAAGAAAAAAGTCAATTCCTGCACACACTGCGTTGGTTTATTTAAAAAGAGTTGACATTTCCGAAAAAGAATTGACATTTCGTTCACAAGGATCTTTGGTTTTAAGTGTGGAAAAAATTTGATGGATGTTGGACCTTAGACCTCAGATCATGACGCAGTTACGTCCTCGTTTTAGTAATTTTACATGACTCATTTTAGGCCAACCCCTGATGATTTCCTAACCCTAAGTATTTTTGTTTCCCCAAACTTAACTAGTTCTGTTTCACAACGTTAACTATGTGTTTGAAATGGCGGAGATTACATTTAATAGAATGGTCACGTGATAAAAACGGCCACCATGCAGCAGTAAATAGAACAGTCATATATGTCTGTTTGGGAGTCATAGGAATGTGACCTATTCTGTCGTTTAGTTATGAGTATGTGTCGGTTTAAGTATGTATGTATGTATGTATCTATATATATATATATATGTCTGTATATATATGTCTGTATATGTGTATATACATATATATATATGTATATATGTGTATATGTGTATATATATACATGTGTGTGTGTATATATATATATATATATATATATATATATATATATATGTGTATATATTTATATATATATATACTGTATGTATGTATATATACAGTATGTGTATATATATGTGTTTATATATGTAGTATGTGTGTGTATATATATATGTGTGTATATATGTATATATATGTGTGTATATATGTGTGTGTGTGTGTGTGTGTGTGTGTGTGTGTGTGTGTGTATGTATGTATGTATGTATGTATGTATGTATGTATATACATCTTTTGGGATGAAGCTGGGTTGCATTGAATAATTGCACAATTCTGCTTGGCTGAGACAGGGCCACTGGATATTAATACAAGTTCATGCAATGTTAATTGGCAACACCAGGTTTGAGTATTAATCTTTATGTCCTCTAAATAGCTCTATTCAGTCAAGCAGGTGAGCTTAATATCCTGCCTTGTCAATAGCCACTGAGAGGAGGCAGACTTTATGTTCCTTGGGTCTCATGACAGGCACTCTAAAATGCTGGCCTGAGGGCAGGAGCTCAAACTCATTCTGCGAGGGCTGGTCAGGACAGTATTGAAAGGTTTTGGCTTTCCTCAGTGCTGGCCTTTTAGACTGTAATTATGAGAGCTAGACATGAATTACCCCAATGATCTTATTTGTCATTTTTACTCATAAGCTTTTCTCACTAAACAAGTAAACTTTTCCACACCAGGCTCCACACTTAAGATATTCCATCCATCTCCTACAGACAGTCACTCAATAGTGGTTTAGTTGTGACACAATAGCAATCATTTAACCATAACCAAGTAGTTTCAGTTACCTAAACATAATCATACCTGAATCACTGGGTGGCAAATCAGAAAATCCCGTTATGGATCACTGACAAATGATCTTTTTTGTTGTTTGTATAAGGACTTCTTGTCCTGATTTTGTTGAAGTGCTCCGCTGTGCTTCCAAAGTCCCACATTTTCTTACAGCTCACTGGCGATGATTTGAAATTGTGAACTGTGCTGAAACAATGAAACTTCAACAGTGATAAGTCAGCAACAGATACCTGTGATATTTTTACAATAGTTTTCTTATTATCAACAAATGTCACGAAAAGACCAAAACCAACAATAAATTGATCCTATTAACAAGTATTGTATGTGTAACCTTTGTACCATAGACTTCCATTGTTATTGGTGCACTGGCTGATACATTTCTTCTTTATGATGAACCTTGGCACTGAAGTTCATTTTGATTTGATCACACATACACCGTCCTGCTGCTGTAAATACACTAGTGCAACAAATCCACAGCTGAAAATACTCACCAACAAAAACATTATTAAAGGCCATAACACACCAGGGATGAAATCAAAAAAACAAAACATAAATCCGGAACATTCGTTGACGATTTTTGATGTTCAAACCTTTCACCCAAAGACTGACACAAATAGTCATGATCCGAGCATTCCTCTGAAAATTAAAATTTTGTACACAGTCATCACACAATTATCGAACTGTGAGTATATACAACACAAATAATTGATCAGGTTTCATAGTATACTCTAACTTTCACAATGACTACATGTAATTTCTGACATGTATAATTTCCATAGCATAACAATAGCTAATGCACTTGGAAATTAGTGTTTATCCATAGGTTACCTTGACAACGAAGTATGTTGACCCCACTTTTAAAGGCTACTCACCATCACAAGCAAGTTTAACTGCTATACTTCCCCAAATATTCTTTTTATCTTTGTTAAATAGGGTACTATTTTGCGTGAGCAAATGGATCATTTGATCAATATCGATATATTTGTTTGATGGTATGAACAGAATTATCATATTGGCATCCAATAAAATCTCTTGATGGCGAGAAGAAAAAGTCATTATTTTATTGGTGGCTTGTTTTTATCATTATCCAAAATTTGCCGAGATTGAACCACCTGCGGAAATAAAAAACTGCACTGTGAAACACGAATGTTTCAGGTTCAGTGTGGATACACTCAGACAGATGGATTCAAAAAAATGTATTCCTGTGCAATTGCAGAGATGTAGAATATTTCCAGGCTTTTTCTTTAATACTTTTGTTAAACTTTGATAAATTGAAATTAATATTAATAAATTTTTGTTTCTTCATCGGTTAATCACTTTTTCTCTAGGTTAGTCCCACGTTTATACGATTATATTAACTAACACATTTTTCAAATGTCAACAGAAGCTGTTTTGGAAGTTATTTTGGCAGTTTATATGCAATGCAGTCACTTTGCCAATGGTTTGGGCCTTCGATTAAACCAGCAGGGATGGTGGAAGTTGTGCTTTTTGCCAGTGTAGTCATCAGGCTTTGCTGCACAAGAGGCCAATGATCACTCTGCATCAACATTCTAGTTAATATCACTTTATAATCTGATGATTTGCATTTGCAATTGCATGTCATTCTACTACTGCTAAAGACTCACAGGATGAGGAACGGTGTTTCTGCTGCCCTTTTGCAAGGAGCAGCTCCCGTAGGGGTAAATAGGCTTTTCCTGATTGGTCCACATCCCTGCAAATGTCAGCGCACAGAGATGGAAGTCTTTTTAATATCCCTGTTCTCTGCCCTTGCCACTTAACCAGTGCTAACCCCTCAAACAAGACTTGGCGAAATTGTAATTACTTTTTTGAGAGACAAGATAGAGTCAAATGAAAATATCAAACACATTATTTTCCACACCTGACATCTCCGAGTCTGACACGATCTATAGAACTAATCCTCTGTACGATCATATTCATTTCCCACTGTTTTTATGAAACTATGGCAGTTCGGTGGGCAATCTGTTCTGGGTATTGATTCATCCACAGCAGATAATGTCTTGGTCCCTGTTTATTTTTTTGGTTTGGTTGTTAATGTACCTATTTCCAAACACATGATTTAATGTGATGTAAGAATTACTGTATGTACCTGATTTCATTACTTGCCATCAGATGTTTCTAAGTGATGCTTAACAATAAAGCAAAGGATTTGATTGCTTTTGGTGCCATATCGAATTCATGTTTGACAGAAAGGACTAAGTTAAGCACTAAGATATAATTAAAAAGTAATTACAAGCATGATATGTAGTCATGAATGTATGCATCCATTGATATGCTTTCACAATTTAGAAATACAAATGCAAATAAATAAATAAATCTGTGTGTGTTGTCGCTGTCCGTCTAACTGGAGTCATTATCATCTATGCAAGTCAATGATTTGTTTTATGTATAAGCAATTTGTAGGCGTAGCACACTAACATTTTATATCCACTTGATGTCACACATCCTCTTACAAACACCAGAGTTACTCCAGAGATGTCTTTCTTACTTTTGTCTTGTGTGTGTGTGTGTGTGTGTGTGTGTGTGTGTGTGTGTGTGTGTGTGTGTGTGTGTGTGTGTGTGTGTATTCATATGAAGGTGTTGGCGGTCAACACACTTGGAGAAGGGACCCTTTCTTTTTCTCCTAGTTAGACCCATGTCATAAACACATAATGGAGCAAAGCACCCTGAGGGTTTTGCACTGTGTTTTGTTAATGCTCAGTGATGATGTGAACATATTGACGTGTGTGTGTAAACAGAAGAAGTAAAATGTCTGTGTGAGTGTTTATTATCTCTGAGCTGACATGTGTCCTCTGTGTTATGACAGATGCTATGTTACTGGTGGCAGACAGACTGGAGGGACCCTTCAACATTGAAGCAGTTATAGAGCCAGTTGACATCAAGATCTCTGAGGCCATCGTGACCATGCAGGGCAACAGCGTGCACGTGTCAGCCAAGGTACTGTCTTCTGAATAACCTTTGTTTGCCATGCTATTATAGGATTTGCTCTAAAAATAATGTATCTTTACATTGAAAACATTGTATACATTAACTAATTTATACTTAATTTTATTTTTTGTAAGGTCGTATTTTATAAATAAGTGCAAAACAGATAACATAGAAATGTACAAACAATTGACAGGACAATTACAATGAGACAATACAAAACGTGAATAGAAAAGGAAAGGGAAGGAAAACAAACAGTGAGCATAATAAGTGGGTTTTTGAATCTACTTCAATTTAGTAAATTCTAATTATTGCAAATTTATTTATCCATCTTAATTCTCATGGTGTGGGTGAAAATTCCCCTTAGATCATTGAGCCCGACCCTTTGCTGTTTGAGCACCAGACTGTACTACTCTATGCCCATTGAGATCAGACAGATTACATCTTAAGCATATTTTAAAGCTTTCTTTTATAGTAAAACATTTATAAATATTTGTTGGGTTTTATCATCCCTCCTTGGCCCTTTTATTTTACTTTTTTATTTTAACTAATTTAATGATATATAACAAACTGTGTCATAGCCTGAGACAGGGTGGGTTTACTTTTTCGATATTTAATAAAAAACATGATCTATCCGTAACTTTACTCAAAGTGGAGTCCAAACCTTACCACACCTGGGATGCAGGACGGGGATACTGGTCTTTTAGTCATTTTGTGGTATATAAAGCTGATTTTAGGAGACTGTTTAACATGCAAGAGAAGCAACTAATTTCCTCTTTAGACTTCAAATTGCGAAGAGTTTAGAATTTCAAGCAGCACATTCAGGATATTATCACACACAGAATAGTATGTCATTGTCTTTTTTGTCAAAAGGCAGGTTTTTCAGTTCAACTTTTTATTCAGACCCTTTGGTGTAGTCCGGCCTATCTTCATGCCAGAGTTACAAAAGTCAGTGGGAATTAAATGTCACATTCTTTTTCATATCAAGGGGCTGCAATTTACAACTTTACCCGTTGTCTATGCACTTGACGCCTCTTCCCTACAAGGTTGTACTTGGCAGACAGATTGCTTTGAGATTACAGTCTTTCCCCCACAGTCACATTTTAACCATATGTACTTTCATTCCTGCTGCACAGACCTGTTGAAAATCGGTTTGCTTGTGTGATGTAAAGGATCACAGAATTGTAATCATTGTGAAGAATTGATAAATATTAGAGAAAAGACAGCCTCTTGTCCTGACAGCCATGCAGCACATTAGAGTGCTCCATCACATACTGAGCAAGTGGTCGGCAAACAGGCCAGAGAGGAATGCTAATGAGCTGTGCGGTTTGGTGGTGTGTTGTTTGCGCCCTTAGAGCCTGTAGAGACCCAGCTGTCTGAAAACATCTATTCTCACAATGAACTACACATTGATTAGTGTAAAGTTCCCATAATATTAATATAGCTTCTATTTCTGTCTCACTATTAACAACAACGCTTGAGTTTATATTTTAGGAGAGTTAAATCACTTTCTCTATGTAAAAGAAGTGTTTGTTCAAGAGTAGAGTGTTAAAGAAAATTAAGACATTCTATGTGTTCCAAAGCCAAAATTGTCATGGTTGCAAATCAGGATACCATTGGTCTATGAAATATAATAAGATATGTTATTGGCCACATTAAAAGCAAATACTAACTGATAGTGTTCAGGTTTATACACTAACTCAAAGCTCATTTACATATATATTTGTGATAAATTGGTTGCAGTCTGAGCTAAAAAAGGTTTTTTGTTTTCCTTCCCTAAAGTAAAGGGAAACAATTTGGACTTGGTCATTAAGAGGTCATTAAATTTTATAAGGCCAGTTTGATGACAGTTAATACAGTATGTGATTTACTGAGTTTAGGACAGATAGCATTAGCTTTAGACTACTTGTTGCTTAAGTAACAGCTAGCCGTTAGCTAGTTACCTCTGTTAGACTCAGGCCCAGGAGCCAGTAGCCAAACCTGGAAAGAAAACCATCTCGGTATTGTATTCCCTGTCGTCAAACTGGCCTCCTCTGTAAGTCTCAGAGGCTGTATTTGGTCCAGTCCGGCCGGGTTCACTGAAAGCTCTGTTAACCGTTAGCAAATTTGCAAAAATCTTGGTAAAATATATGAAATTTTTATTTTATTTTGAAGCCACTATGTTGTACTGTAACAATAGCTTTCAATTGCATATGAGTAACAGCATATCAAGGGTTAATTATGTTCTTTTTTTGCCAGCAATATGGCACTTCCTGTAAAAGGAGAGTTGGGCACTGATAGACAGCATTGGTTCCAGGCTGGCTCTATATAGTTTTCTATCTCAAATCACAGACCAGAAATTGTGCTGTGAGCAAATTGACAAAAGATTTTAAAGGGAAAAATGTCAGTGGTGTAAGCAAACTAAAACTTGTGTGGGATCAAATTGGATGTGTATTCTATAAAGAAATAGTCTCATCCTTGGCTCAGTGTAGAGTCCATGCGGCTTCAGACTGCAGATAACCTTTTTTATATTCAGTACTATTCAGCACTGCAATGCAAAGCTCACATCTCACTATAATTAAGAAATATTTTGTTAATATTACAAAATAAGACAATTTCCTAAAGATGCTGTAAATACTAAACACCAGTCTGTATCCTCTTTCGATTTTCTCATGTTTGCCCCCTCTCTGTGGTAATTATATCTCCCTCTGTTCATTCTATGTTTATTTTAGGTTTTTCAAGGGTGTGGCCAGCCAAAGCCATCAGGAATAGGCAGGTCTGCGCGTGGCATCTCAGATGTGTTCAGCGCTCGCTTCAGACCCTACACCCCTGAAGAGAGGCCAACTACCGCAGCTGGAACGAGCCTGGATAGACTGGTATGTACAGACACGAGATAAGAAGACAAATATTGTAAACTGTGATTGGAAGGTTAATGAAGAAATAAATGAATGGTTAAATGAAATAGGAAAAATAGGACAATCTCTTGGTTATGACAACTTGACATTAAGCCAGACAACATAACCTGTTTTATATATGTCAAAGCAGGCCTAATTATCAAACTTAAGGAAACTATTTAGGTTTATGTGTTGACATCACATTAAACTATCATAAGTGGTTGGCTTTGACTTTGTCTGTCATGAGACTGTTATAATTGTGTCGTGAATATTTTTCCTTCACCTCAAATAAAGTGAAACAATTTGGACTTGGTCATTAAGAGGTCATTTAATGTTATAAGGCCAGTTTGATGACAGTTAATACAGTATGTGATTTATTGAGTTTAGGACAGATAGCATTAGCTTTAGGCTACTTGTTGCTTAAGTAACAGCTAGCCGTTAGCTAGTTACCTCTGTTAGACTCAGGCCCAGGAGCCAGTAGCCAAACTCATTCCAATTCATGATGGTTTTATTGAAGACATCTATATTCTACCACAAAATGATGTTGAACACTCTTCCTTTTTTTACCAGCTCAACTATCCAGAAGTGTGTTAACAATTTGTAATGTCCAACTTCAATGTACTTGAAGTACGATCACACGTCTTGCTCAGTGGCGGAACGGTCTCTGTGCTCCTTGTTGGCCATGTCTGTAAACACAAACATGCGCACACCCGCTTTCGGAGCACAGCGCGGCATGGATGATTGTGTGACACACAAAAGAAAGGCGGGTTGCGTCCTATTCTCGACTTGCCCCAATTCAACCGGTGCATTATGGGGCGCCAATTCCACATGCTGACGGTCAAGCACGTGTTGGAATGTGTGCGCCACCACGAACGGTTCACGTCTGTGAATCTGAAAGACTTATACTTTCACATCCAATTATTCCCAGACACAGGAAATTCCTGCGCTTCTTTTCCAAGGGGCCCATTCCAATACAACCGGCTGCTGGTCGGGTACTCACTGCCCCCCCCCGCACTTTTTCCAAGTGCATGGAGACGGCACTTCAGCCTTTGCAAAAAAAAGGCATCAGGGTCCTGTTTTATCTGGACGGTCTGCTCATTCTGGCCCCCTCCCTGGAAAAGGCAGCGCTGCAAACTATGAAAGTTTGCGACATCTGCAAACACTGGCTTCGCCACGAACTGGCAAAAAAGCTCACTGCTCCACCGCACAATCAATAGTTTATCTGGGCGTGGACATAAACTCGATTGTCATGAGGGCCAGGCTGTCAACGCCAAGACGAGACGCGCTGTTCTCTCTGTTGTCGCGCACCACGCCATACGCAGCACTGTCAGCGTTGTCTGTGATGCTTTTTCTGGGCATGATGTCTGCGGGTCACGTAGTAGCCCCCCTGGGTGTCCTCCACATCCACATGAGGATAATCCAGAGGTGGTCTCACCGCCAGCGTCTCGAGCCTATACGCCACAAGTGGCGAATGCTGACCATTCCTCCCTCTCTTCAGTCAGACCTGGCATATTGACGAAACCCCCGAACCCTCACAACCGGGGTTCCCCTGGGCAAAGTGACGTCACACGTGACGCGTCCCTTACTGGCTGGGGAGGAATATGCGAGTCGCAGGTAGTGGGAGGAGGATGCCACCCCCCCCCCACATAAACTGCCTTGAGCTGTCCACGGTGCTGAAGGTCTTAAACACTTCACCCAATGGTAGCAGGGAGACATGTTGTCGTATGGACAGACAACATTACAGCAGCAGCGTTCATAAACCGCCAGGGCGGCGTGCGTTCGGCCCGGCTATTTGAAATGGCCAGGAGCCTCCTGCTGTGGGCCCACAGTCATCTGTGGTCCCTCAAATCTGTTTACATCCCCGGGGTTTTGAACCGGGCGGCAGACCTAATGTCGAAGGGAGGGCCCTCTCACAACGAGTGGAAATTGAATCCCTCTATTGTTCAGGAGCTGCGGAGCAGGTTCGGGAAAGCGGAAGTGGATCTGTTCGCCTCACGAGAGAACACACAGTGCTGATTTGGCTCCATCTACAGTCAAAGCCTACGCAGCGACCATCTCATCCTGCCACGAAGGCTATGGAGAGAGGATGGTTTTTGCGCACCCCTGGTAAAGTGTTTTCTTGAAGGGGGTCAGACGACAGAAACCCGCCGTGCACCCTCTCACACCCCAATGAGACATAGCACTGGTGCTTCGAGCTCTGGGGAAGCCTCCTTTTGAGCCCCTAACACAAGTCTCTCTCAGGTTGCTGTCACTAAAAACGGCGCTACTCCTTGCCTTGACGTCAGCCAAGAGAGTGAGTGACTTATGTGCGCTGTCAGTTCACTGTCCTGCCTCTCCATTAGAGGGGACGGGAGCGCAGCCGCCTTGCAGCCAAACCCCTCGTTCACACTGAAAAATTCTAACTAATTATTTTCGGTCAAGGGTGTTTTTTCCCTCAAGGGTTTTTCCCCTCGCCTCCTGACAACGACGCGGAGGAGGTTTTCCACTGGTTATGCCCGGTGCGCGCGTTATCACGGCGCGTTATCACGGCACGTTTTACGCACGGCGGACATAAGGCAGACACAGCAGCTGTTTGTACACTATAGGGAACACTCCCAAGGAGCGGCCCTTTCAAAACAGCGTCTGTCTCACTGGCTGTGCGAGGCTATCAGCCAGACCTATAACACGGGCATCCGGGCACACTCTACAAGGGCACTGTCGGCATCGGCGACTCTGTTCAAGGACATGAAAGTAGCCGACATCTGCGCAGCGGCATCCTGGGCATCTCCATGCCCTTTCATCCGTTTCTATCTGCGCGATATGTCTGAGCCCTCTATGACTCACTCGGTTCTATCCTCATTCAACGTCAAAAAATACTCCGTTGTATGTGGGCTCTGCCTGCCTGCTTCCTCCCCCCCCCCCTTTTGCTGTGGGTGCTGGGAGGAGAGCGGTGCCTCATATATATGTTGTCACTATCTCTCTCACTAACCATGCACGCTTACAATCATGATATGTACCGCTGCATGTGTAGACCCTCACCCCCCTACACTGGGTGGCGGGTGAGGGGAACATGGACGTCCCATAATTCTCAATCATTTACAACTCGCACTATCATGCACGCCTACACTCATGGCTTGGGCTTTGCAGCCAGCTAGGTCAAGTCTTTACCATGGCAGTCTCTTTTACCAGAATAACGCTTCTGATGCGATCTTCTGCCAGTGAATGAGAGAGAGAGAGAGAGAGAGAAAAAAAAAAAAGTCTATGTCGCAGGTGGCATTGACTACATCAGCTTCGCCCTAACCCAATAGCGTAGCCTTAGAGGGCGAAGCCTATACGAAATAGAACGATAGTTACGTCATTGTAACTCCAGATTCTATGAGTATAGGCGTAGCCCTCTAAGATTCGGGCCACCTGCTCCTATTGCATTAGCTGAAGAAAAAGCTGATGTTGGGAGATGAACAACGGGTCCGCTCTGTACATATACAGTATCTGCGGACGTAGTTGAAGCCCGTACTGTACGCAAGGGCGGGAAAGAAAATCTTCACGACTGCGCATGCGCGAAGGGATAAACCCAATAGCGTAGCCTTAGACGGCTACGCCTATACTCATAGAATCTGGAGTTACAATAACGTAACTATCGTTATAAGACTAACTACCCTTTGTAGCAAAGCTGGTCTTGATCTTTGCACTGATCAGATTTGATGGCAGCGGATAAAATGATTTCACAGTAGAAAATTTATCAGGAATAAAATGGTTTGAGGTACTAAATTTCATAGTGAGAGGATGCTGGTGGATGGAATATTCAGTTTCACCATCTATCATTTAACTTTTTACTTCACTAACTAATAGACATTATTTTGCTACTATTCTTTCTCTCAGTCTCTCCATTTTTCCGATGTCCAATTAAATCTCTTTCTTCTTCATTTCTCTGCTGCTCCCAGAGGGTTGTGTGGAGGACAATGCAACACAGTGTAAGCCTTCCATTCATCCTCTTACTTTCACAAAGTGATCTGTCTTGTGGTGTTTAAATCAAACTGCCTATTGAGCTCGGCTTTTTTACATTATTCAAAGTTGATATTAATTGCTTGTTTGTGACATGGCTGTTTATTTACTTTGATTGAATTATTTTGGGTGTTTTATAGTCTAGGGAGGTCAATATTTATTATTTTTGTCCATTTCTTGTTTTGTCTAAAATAATCTAGCTTTTGCAGCATCGTGGTTTAGTAGTTACGGCTGTCATTGCCTAACAGTGAGATGGTTGTTAGTTTGAATCTCTGACATTGTTACTACTGTTTGAATTTCACATTTTTCTTTAGGGTTCCCTCAGGGTTTTCCCACTATGGAAAGACATGCAACCCAGGTTGATTGGGCTCTTCAAATAATTTGCCCATAGCTGCAACATGATATGTGTGTTAACCCTTGCCAACCCATGCGTGTTGATGACCTAGCAAAGATTGGTTTCCGTACTTTTTTCCCAGTGCATGCTGGGATAAGCTTGTGCACCAGTTGTGATGTATAAAACAGAATATGCTCTCTAGTCTTTGCTTGATTTTGTGCATGGATTTTTGTTGATTACCAATAATAAGGAGGATCTGAAGGATTTTGTTGAGCAGGCTTTATGACTAGTTTAATCATATCTTTAATTATTTTAATCTTGAATTCTAATACGAAGGCCTTTTGCAGTACTCAGTTGATCTATCAAACAATATGCCTGCAATCAGTTTCTTTTGACATAAGTTCGATATAAATTATTTAAGAATATAATATAAAATATAACACACAACAATACTAGTAGTAGTTTATATAGTCAGTAAAACAGCATATACAATATACAATCTAGTACACATGACTGAAAAGGCACAGGCAGAAGCATAAAGCTTATGCCTATCCTACATTCTTATCATGTATTGTACCCTCCAGAAAGAATAAAAATAAAAAGCATTCACAGTTTTACAAACCATTCTTTTGAAAACCAAAAGTGAGTTACACATTCATATTTACAAATAACGAGATCCAATTGTGTCACAAATATATATATATATATATATATATATATATATATATATATATATATATATATATATATATATATATATTGAAGAAGAAGGCATACAATACATTGTCAACATCTTCCCTGAACAAAGAACAAGATGCTTGTCACTGCCTGTTGTGTATGTTCAAGGTCAACATTTTTTTGTTACATACACAACTACACATTTGTACAGTACAACTGGTAGTAAAATACTTGGTACCGTAGCTTGATCCTACTATGACTGTACAGGAGACATATTGTGATTATACATGTTATTAGCGTCTTCCTAAAGTATTCAAACCTTGGACACAGAAAGCAAGATGTATGTACATAAAATCACAGGGCAACATTTCTGTCTTACACTCACGGTCTGCATGTCATTAGGGTCTGGTTTGCTAAGGCAGCAGATTATTACACAATCAGTGACACTTTTGCACACATTCTGTGAGTGAAGGAAAGGTCAAAAGGTTCAGTTCAATGGCGGGATTGTCAGAGATCTGCTAGTTTTGATGAAAACATTGGCTTCAGGCACAGAAACAAGGAGCAAAATGTTTAGTAAATATGACTGTGATAGCCATGAGCCTTGAGGTTTATGATGACTGTAAAGCTCTCAGTCATCATTACTCCTTATATATTTACTCAAGTGTTTTCCTCTCAAATCAATTTGCAGCATGTTTCAATCTTGGTCTGTTTGCGGGTGATTTGTGCTAATGTATCTTTAACATCCTAGTCATCAAAACCTCCGATCAGAACTGAATTAGATACAAGTGCTTATACACAGTCTAGTCCTCTTCCTTTTCCAGCTCACTGCTAAATGATTTAAAGCTGGTGGGTTTATTATAAAGAGTCATGTAGCTGACTTATGTTTGATTTGTCTTTGCTTCATTGACAAAAATGTACGTTAAATAAATACAAATAGTAGTACTGGTTAAAACAAGGTATGGTATTATATGTGCTTTGTTTTATGATTGGGTGGGTATATTTTGCTTTGTCTGTGATTTTTTTAATGTAGGTAAGATTACTGGATTATTCCCCCATACAAATGAATCCTAATTAATCTGTATGATACTGTATAATGTATATTAATGGTATGGCCCTACAGTGTTTAAAGAGAAATCTGTCTTGCTGTGGTGCTGATTCATCACTGGGACTGAATGACCTTCTCCCTCTAATTCAAAGAAAAGCTTCTCTTAGAGTCAGAGAGGGCTGTTCTATAGCACTGACTTTGTGTGCATATATTGTATTGTTTTGTTGCGTACTGACTGAAAAAAATCATTAAATTAATGGCATCCCACAGAAGCTGTGATGTTTAATTAAAAAAAATGGAAACTTTAATGTCAGCTACAAACCCACTGCTAAATCTGAAAACGTAACATTACTGAACTACGAACTAACTGTTACATTGTACAGTATTGTGGCTCAGTTCAGATTTTGTTAAATCTTTAGCCATGCTAGTGGCACAGCTCTAGGAATTGTATTGTCGAGTGGTCCGGCACTTTTGTTCAGACTGAAATTTCTCAACAACTTTTGGATGGATTTCCATGAAATGTTGTACAGACATTCATATTTCACAGAGAATAAAGCCAACTGACTTTGGTGATCCCCTGACTTTTTCTTTAGTGCCACTTCAAGGTTGACATTTGAAGCTTAAAGTAAGATGTCTCAACAGCAGTGTGATCCACTGACTTTTCATCTAGTACCATCTTTCCAGTTCCTTGGTTCATGACCAAATACCTAAAAAACTAATGGCATTGCCCTTGGGTTCCGGGTCATCTAAAACAGCAGGAGAGAGAGTTGTGTATAAACAACATTCAAATGCACATTCGACAGCATCATCTAGATGTGCTGATCACCTGGGCGAGGAAAAGGTTTTAGGGACATTTTATCAGAATACAGCATAGAAAATCTGCTTAGAAATATAGGAAATATTGGCTAGGATAGAACAACACACAATATAAAACAAATTGTATGTCCGAATACAATACACATTTTCTATAGGCTCAGTCTGCCACTTTAAAAAAAAAAAAAAAAATTCCAGTGCTGGTTCCTTGGTATCAGAATTTTGGATGATGATCATGGAAACATGAATTGGTCATGTGACATGGGCTGGGAAAATTTGCAGAACAGGCAGCCAAGTGACTGTACTCCGATCCAATGGAAATCACAATTGTCAGATTGACAGCACTCGAGCCTAATGAACATGGTAGAACTAATTTTAATACCTCCTAATGCACGCATTTTATTTTTTTATATTCTATTTATGTTTGTATTTTCAGTTTCATAGCGTAAGAGCTCTTAATGATGACAAATATATTTTTTCATGATTTGAATGATTTTCCATTATATGGCGTGAAGTTGGCATTACATTTCATCAGGTCTTAAATTGAAGAATCGTCGGGGTACCCTGGTTTAGTGTACAGTATAGTATTGGAGAATATCATCCACCACATCTTCCGCAGTCACATTTATATTCTGAAGGTGTTGAGAAGAAGTCCGTTCCTTGGGGGTACATCAACATTTCTATTCTCCATTTATTTTGCAAATGATAGGCAGATGTCTGATGACACAAATCTGACATAAATTACTTTGTTCTCTGTCAGCTTCAACTAACTTTGCTGACAAGACATTACTGTGAATTTCTCCATTACACAAATGCTCACAGAAAAATACATGATGGATGTCCTCTGGAGAATCCATTATTGATTCATTTGACCGATTTCTAAATATTTTGAGCCTCTCTAATGGGTTGTTTGTTGTTCAGCACTGTTGAAATGTGGATGCAGTTGGAAAGAAAGTAAATCAGTCATTAGCAGTGGCCAGGCCTTTCTCCACGCTCCATTTGACGTTGTTTTAGCAGAGCGCCAGGGCCAAGAAACAATCTGGCAACAACCATTTTTCCCAGGAAGTGTAAAATAAACGATCATTGTTTTATTTCTTCTATCAATCCACGTAATCCAGTGTTGATGGGCACCACCTATGTATATTTTAGCGTGCATTAGTTATAGCAGCTACACTATACTGAGAGGACTAAAGGGTGTTATGGAGATTTCGGGAAACACACTGTGAATTTGAATGCATGGAAAGAAACCCAAAGCTGAACATCCCTCAGCTTCTGAATGGGAGTAGGAATCTCTATTCCCACAAGAAAGTTTCTTCCTGCCAGAGTAATCAGTCATTGAGAAATCACTCCGCCCAGTGCAGACACAACTGCCAATTATGACTGATAGTAACACGGCCAAATTGGTTAAATCTGAGAGTCATGCTATAAAATGGATCCAATCACAGCTCTACTGACATGTACTGCAGATCAGTTCTCTTCAGATTTTCTTTTTAAGAGCCACAACTTCTGTATAGATCAGCAGGTGGGAAAAGAACAATTGTTAAGACCAGTTAATCGCCCTGGCATGCTAATTCAGTACACTGGGCATGCTGAGCTAATGTTTTTGCAGCAGTAACAACCACAGGGTGTGAGTCCTGTTGAGGTTTCTAGACTCTATATCACATTTTGCTGACAAAGATCTGGGGGGTGGAATAATTATATACTGTGTGGTGTCATAAGTTGACTAGATTTCTGAATAAAATGACTATGGCTGTTGGACAATGGAAGAGTGCCACCTTAGAAGTCGGTACTCATGATAACTGTGAGTAAGACAGGTTGTTTGTAACATTATACCTTCTACTAAATTAATTCCTAATCGATTGATGCTCTTTTTATTTCTTTTTTTTCTCGATATGCTGTTTTTGTCTGCATAGTAACTTTGCTTTGTACTTTGACTGTTATTATTATAGATCAAGATGCCCACAACTGTTTCAGATAGGGATATAAACTTATAGGCTTTTGTTTGAGAGAAGTAAGAGCCAGAGATTGATGTCATGCCCCAGCTCCACAAACACAACCACACTGTAACAAATTGGACGGAGGTTTTCTGACTGTTAGATGTTTCTGGTGGCCATAGAAGCGAGGAAAACTTGCTGTCATGGCTTTGTTTATGCAATCTTCCAATAAGAAATGGCTATTCAGTGTAAAGTCAATAAATAATTGAGCTGGGGAACCTACAGTTGTCCCAACACTTTGCTGGGCTATTTTAAATTTTTTATTTGACACCTATTAAAGATTAGGTTAAAATAATGGGATGGTGTGAACTGGGTTGTCACAGTTTTCACCTCGATGGCTTAATAGAAGGCGATGTATCCGTCTGTCCAGAAGTGATTCTGTCTGTCAAAAGAGATGGAAATCTGGCAGAGACTGATGTGTAATCAGCCGTGCTCGCTCAACAGAGGCCTGTCTGAATTAGAATTAATGTATGTGGACGGACACAACAGATCAATGTGGCCACCTTCTAACTTCTGAGTCTAAAGGCAGCTTCATTAATTTGATTATCATTTCATCCATGCCTTCCCCCGCTTGCTTCACTTCCTCAGAATTCACATTAAACAGTCTTCTTTTTAGTGCTTTCATGCTCTGCTATATTAAGACCAACTGATGCATTAAGCAGTAAAATGTTTCTCATGGTTATTGGTGATTTTAATGCTCCAATCTCTAACAAAGGTACATCATTGAGCTAAAATATAGCTTGAAAGAAACACTTAGTGTGTTATACAGATGTTTGGAAAATATCCACAGTATGGTTCATGCTGCAGGGAGATATGCTGGTACATTTCAAAACCATGGTGATGTTTTGTTGTTTGGTACTTTAACTGTTCCTTTGCCTGTTTATTTTAGCAAGCTCTTCTGGAAACTTGTCTTTACAAATTGTATACTACAAGAGCGCTGCATGGTTTTTTATCAACAAAATCAAAAGTATTTGAAAGGTTCTGACTGAGATGGCACAAAGACTTCCTATTATATTTCCAATCTCACATAATGAGTGTAAAGGACAGCCTTTCTCAGTTAGACACATACATGTTTACTTTAAAACTTCCAAAATCTGGCTGAGACAACCAAACCTGAAGTTGTAAAGTGTGCATCTCCCTGTGCAACATAGTTTACCATAACCCTGGCTACATAGACATGATAGAAACACATAACCGGTTGATTGTTAGCAGGCTTCTGCAGTTTGCACTTGGAATTTAAAGGAGAAGACAGTGCTGATTTGGTGTTTCCACGTTTGTAATGATGAACAATAAACCTGGCAACAAAGGGAGAGGTGATGTGTGAAATTTTTGGAATTCATTTAGGCCACAAGGACAGTATTGTGAACAGCAAAACATCACACATCTTTGCAGCACCTTATATACATGTATAAATACTGTATGAATTAATTAATTAACATACTGCTGCATGTAAATACTAACAGTGTGGCCCATATGCATTGGAATGTTGTGCACTGCTATAGTATTTGTACAGTGTGTTGACCTGGAGTCTAAATAATTAACAATCACTAGACTGTCATGTCATGTAGCAGTGGGTGAAAGTTCCTCATACAATCACCTAAAGATCTAATCATTTCTGTTGCCATTATTCATAGTCCTCAAAGAAAAACCTTAACCTGCAGGTACCAGCCTTTACCCGCCCCTCTAGCACACAGTCTTTGCACCAAATTATTTTTAATGTCAATGTAAATAAGAGTAAGTTCCCATCTCAAGCTAAATTTGGGCCCAAATTGGTCCACAGAACCTGGCTGCTTTACCCTTTGAGCAGCTTGTGAGTAGATGCTGCCAGGAAGCCACAGCATGGACTAGAATCTGCCTCAGCACCTGTCTCACTGCTCATCAGAAGGCTGTTTAGCCCACCACTGTGTGTGGCTGTGTGGTTAGCATGCCAGCCTAAAGGTAGAAGGTGTTTACCTTGTTTCAACACAGCAGAGCCTTTTCAACTAAACTCATCTATGTGGGTAGGCAGGCAAGCTGAAATAAAACCACAGTGTGTCCAAGGAAATCCTATTAAGTGCATTATTC
The DNA here is from genome assembly GCF_004354835.1 of Perca flavescens. Classification (NCBI taxonomy): domain Eukaryota; kingdom Metazoa; phylum Chordata; class Actinopteri; order Perciformes; family Percidae; genus Perca; species Perca flavescens. The sequence continues at coordinate 20,136,062 of NC_041331.1, read as the reverse complement.
AAAGCACTGAATCACAAAATGCAGGGCCATTGTGTTTGAGGTAAGCTAACCCAATTGCCATGAGCATAACAAGGAACTGACCATTTTGTGCTGCTTCCCTTTGGAGGTTTTCCTACTTTTGAGAATATGTCTTAACCACGCTTTATATAGTTTAAATCCCTCAGTGCTAAGAGACTGGTTCAATCCATGATACCATTAAGTGGTTCCTGTTGGTGTCCATGTGACCCAGAAAGTGGAGGACGAGTGATCCTGCAGTCTATCCTTGCATATTTATGAAGATTACATAACTCTAAACTCTGGTTAGGATTGATCAGCCATTCCTTTTAGGCAGTGCAGCAGTATCTGCTCCATTTATTGTGCTGTGTCTGCTTTGGTCCCTAAAGTTTGTGCCAAGATGACAGAAGCTTACTTTGCTCAATGTGTTTCAATACTGATGCTAGAATAGTGGTCTATGTGGTAGAAGTAATAGAGGATTTGTTTTTAATGTATTGTCTTTGTGTGATGTTTGGGCGGAACACTAGATGAACCAATTCAGTGGTCTAGTCCAGGGTCAATCGATACAGATGCCATCCTCACTGTAAATTATTCATCCATTTCCATTCCTGCTTATTACTGTTGAACTGATAAAGGGGTTTGAGTCTGTTCCAGCATGCACTGGCCATTTCGCCAGTCAAATTATGGCCTAACACATGAACATATTTGCATTTTCACATTTAAAATCTCCTGACTCAAGAGTTAAATAAAAAATCTAATTAACATCCACATGCAAGGGATTTTAATTTCATTAATTCCATAAATTATAAGTGTAGAAATGAATATTTTTTACCATGTAGGGGTTTGGGGTTCAATATTGGTGTGTAATGTTGGAAACATTCCAGTGTCATGTGCTAAATAATTATACAGATTTTATTTATTTTTCCCGCCTAGTCCAGATGTTAATGCATGCATTACATTTGATGCTTTTTACTGTATTTATCAAAACTATCAGCAACTTCTTTATAATGTTGCTTTAGTTACTTACTTACTTACTACCTTACAGAGAAGCATCTGTTTATAAAGCCTTTTCCCTCAAACGGTGTGTTTACCCTCGGGATGGGACACAAAACCAGCTGTGTATGAAACTTCCATCTGTGCTTACATTAGACAGGTCACGGTTTGCTTAGCGTGAATGTGTGTGTACTAAAACTGCTCAGTATCCTTATCATTGAAGGTCCAATTGTACTGCTTTATAATGAAATTAGTTCTGCTGTGTCCAGTAGGAAAGTAAGCATACTTTATCAAAGACAAAAATAATTAAGCTAGTGTCTTCTATGCAGATGTTTGTTTATTTGCTTCAGGCATTATATTGTTCTCTATTACTATGTGTGCGTGTGCGTGTGCGTGTGCGTGTGCGTGTGGGTGTGCGTGCATGCATGCAATTCATCTAGAAAAGAGTGTTGGTACTGAGGTACTAGAAATGACACTATGTCTCTCATTTGCCTGTTAGTAATGTTCGCGAACAATCCAATTCTTTTCAATGGCTTGTTTTGTATTTATTGTGCCAATAAAATGTTTTCTAATATTAAGTCTCTCACAAATTGCAAGGCCAGGCAACTAACTTTTTACATACCACATTTAATACAGAGGTTAAATTCAAAGTAGTACATTCTCTGACAAAGCTGAGGGATATGACGTCACCTTGTGTAATGTTTACAATGCAGATCATTGACATTATGGGCCCTATTTTAACATCTGAAACGCAAGTATGAAACGCTAAACGCAAGTAGCTTTGTGGGCGGATCTCGGGCGCTGTTGCTATTATACCGGCGGGATAAATAACTCTTGCGCCCGACGCAAATCTAAAATGGGTTGGTCTGAAGTAGCTAGGTGTGGTTTGGGCGTAACGTGCAATAAACCAATCCGAGCGTCATCTCACATTCCCTTTAAGAGCAGGCGCGCTTGTTCCATGGCGGATTGCTATTATAACGGCGGATTTGCCTGGCGCACGCCAGCGGGACCTGTCCGGGATGCGGCAAAATAAATGCCTGTCTTGGCCGGGTGGCGATGTTGCTGCGGCCCCTCAGGCGCATCTCCTCAAGTCTGGAGAGGATTGCTGCAGCCATGGAGCGTGGGCCTCCAAACGCACCACCTGCTCCTGTTGTGCCCCTTCCTCTTCCCCCCACTCCATCTCCGTCCACCCGCTCCATCAGGAGCACATCGCGCACAGATCCCGCCGTGGTTCAACATCACGTCTCCTTAAGTCCTCTAATATTTCCTCTTTTATGTCATCAACACATCCATGATTCATGGAAATGTTATGGAACAACAAGCCACAAAGAATGCTGCGACTTTTTGAGGACTGTACTGTAAAGTGCCTCCTGATCTATCCAAACATCTGTAGCGCATTTTCAGTAATATTTTCCTTTGTAATTATGTATGGTTTGCAAAAATGGGAACGGCTGCGTCCGTTTAGATGAGAGAAGTGTATGCGCGTTGTGCACACGCTACATTATGGCCAAGCATGCGCCCCTAAAATAGCATCTGAATAACGCGCTACTGACTTTAGACTAGCGCCACTGACTTTAGACCAGGTTTTTCCTGGTCAGTGGCGTAATTGTTTTCTGAAACTGCAAAATAGCACCAAGTAACGTATGCGCCGGAAGACGCCTCCTCTTTTCGCTGAACCGCCCCCTGGAGCGCAAATACATTCCCTATTTTACCGACGTGCGTCTGTGGAGGGAAAAGTCCGCTGTGCGTCGGGTGCAAAATAGGAATGATACATGCGTCGGCGTACAGAGTCAATTGCGTTGAGTGCAAGATAGGGCCCTATGTCTGGTAATACGAGTGATTTGGGGCTTCTTAACTTAGTCCACGCGTCCAATATGAAATTTAATTAGTGGGATGTCTGGTAAGTTTGAATCTAATCCAAATTTTATCCTATCATTATCCTAGTGATTATTTTGCAGATAAACCTAGTAACTAGTGAAAAAAAAGAATGAGAATGGAGCCATTACATCCAGCTCCCTTCAAAGAGCATCACTATAATACCTGTAGTTCATCCTGGAACCTAATTGAGTCATTATTTTAGTGTTGACCCTTCTGTTCTCCATCTTTGATTTTCCGCCTGAATTATAAATAATTTTCTGATTCGGAGTCTCTCAGCAGCAACATCCTTCCAGCCCGTGCAAAGACTTCTAATGGAACAGATGCTTTAATGGACACAGGTGGGAGTTTTCTTCTACAAACTAATAGCTAATTTTAGAGCAAGAACAAAAAACATTGGAACAGCCAGAAGCAGATATTTCAAAGACTTAGGTAGGCTGATATAAGCACAGAAAAAAGTGACATTTATTTTTTATGCTATTTGTTTCAAGAATATTCTTAAAACAAGTCAAACTTCTTTGGAAACAAGTGAGAAGATTTCAGCCCACTCATATTTTTATCCAGTTAAGGGAAGGAAAACTTGTTAGTTTCAATAAGAGTTTACAGGAATAATGTGTTGCCCAAGTTATTTTTTTCCAGTACCAAGTATTATCTTTATGTTAAGACACCAAGGTAAAGATTTTAATTAATTATGACCTGATCTTTTAAACGTTCCAATATTGTGACACAATTGATAAAAGCAATCTTTCAGTGGGCTACAATTTCACAATATTAACATTAATTTGCGGTGTTTTCCAGTGTATTCAGTATTGAAATAAAAAAATAGACCAAAGGTAAAAAGGAACACATTATATCAGAAAGCATTTCAGTAGTTTAGGGGTGCTGCGTACAGGCATATTTATTGATATTGTTGTGAAACTAAAGCAGCTCTGCAAAGGGAGCTATCTGCCTCCGCTCAATTTCTGTCTGTTCAGCCAGAGCAGGACAGAGCCCTGCTGTTCTGCATGAGGAATGATGACTAGACTGACAGAAGCAGTTGGTTATGTAAAAGGGCCATTTAAGAGGTCCATCAGGCAGGTGCGCTCTTGTCGGTTTTCCTGAGTTCTTCCATACTAGCTGCTTTCTTGTTCTGTCTTTCCATCACATTTCCGTCACATTTTAGAAGGTTTTATGTTTATAATCTTTCAGTGTTTCTACTAATTTCTCTAATGTTATACTTAGGCTATATAGGTTATACCCCGCACAGGTAGATTGATACCGGTAGATAAAATCAGAATTACAATTTTTTTCCAATCAACAATGTAATTTTATAGCACACAGACCAGCAGCCTCCAGCCCTTCCCCCTCGTGAACTTGCATGCCGCGTGCATGTCACAGTGTCAACAATTCACCTAAGGCCACGCTCAGAGCTTGGCTAGGTTAGTAGCACGTTGGAAGTATGATGCATGTTGAAGATCTAGTTCTAAACTGTAAGATCCTATTGAAGGATACTCCAGTAAATACAGTAAATGTACATTTTATTGCAAATATAATTACAGGTATGACAAGTGCACACACACACACATACACACACAGTACTGTAAAAATCATGAAGGTTATTGTGCAAAGCAGTTGTCAATGGGACAGGTTGTGGATTGCATACTAACTATACTTACTGCCTGGAATTAACAGATGTGTTGGACATATTATGGTTACAAAACCTCCTCTAATATACATAATTAGCTGTAGACATGATTAGAAAATATTGCATTAAACAGTTCACCTGTTGTGAGAGTTAAAGAAGTAATTAACAGTCCCCTTTGCTATGTTAATGGCCACTGCCTACAGCCATTAAACATATTAATACATTTAACAGAGACAAATGTTCATCTAAATTCTTGTCTGCATCAGTACAAATATTGGTGTGTTATATCCTCTGTAATGCCACATCACTTCGGGTAGATGCGGCATTAAACGCTGAGTTGGCAGTTGAAAGAGAGTTCCTGTAAACTGCTTCTCTAATACCGTTTTATCCTGCTAGAGACTCTGTCTCCTTAAAATAACTCATACTGACCTGAGCTTGTTATTTCCCATGTCAGCCATTCCTTCACACAACTCGACATTTGGTTGTGATAGCCGCTCTTGTCTGACCAAAAGGGCCAGCACTGAAGCTCTTAGTCCAGCCACGACACTGCAGCGGTTACACTTTCTTTTCCATTCCCTTCACCTCTAAAAATCTAACTGCAAAACATTCTCAATGTAATGACCAGAGAGTTGCAGGCTCCAGCTCTTAGATATCTCTCTGTGCTATTACCTTAGCCCTTGCAGTAACATTTGAGTTATACACAGATAGATAGATAGATAGATAGATAGATAGATAGATAGATAGATAGATAGATAGATAGATAGATAAATAGATAGATATTTCTTTCAAAACAGATTTTCTTCACCTTAATGCTCAAGACATATGAATACTAAAATGCATCATTTTAAATACTCTTCACCATCAAGTCTTTCTTAAACCATTTACCAATGATGCCCATGAAATCAAACTATTATAACTATTATAACTATTATTATAATAATTGAACTATTATCAATGATTACCAAAATAATTAATTTCTAAAAATGAACATGTTCTATACTGGCAATATCACTATCAATAGTAAAATCATTTGAAACCCTGCTCCTTCTTTAAAATAGATTGTTACCTTGAATTTGGTAAGTGTTGTTTATATAATTTACATTTTTAATTAGGCATAATTAATATATATGGATGATGTTTGCACTAATGATTTGAAATTACACATAAGCTTGAAGTCTGTTGTAACTTCCCAGCCAACCTCTAGTAAGAAGAGCCCAGACAAAAACACAAATACAGAAATCTCTCATTTCAACTCTGGCAGAAAACTGTGTCCATGTACAACGTAAAATTTATACTGCCGTATAAAGCTGGTTGAGAAAACATTCTTTGAGGGCCTTTAAATGTATTGTTTTTACCATCAAACATCCAGGATACCATCATATGTGGTTTAATTTCACCCCGTCATGATTATTGTTACTGTGTTCACGTACTTTTGGTTGTGGAGTATTTGTAGATTGCAGCTATAGCTCAAAAAGCAACAGATAGGCTTCTTACTGGGTCTAGAATGAGGAAACACATTATCTTCCTTTTGGCCTTCCGACACTGGCTTCATCTGAAAATATGTATTGATTTTAATTCTATTGTTATTATTTAATCCACGTTCTGGGCTTTTAAATCAACATGAACCTGAACACACATTGAGATCATTTTACAAGGCCTGTGTGGCTTCTCCACTGTCTAGACTCAGATCAGGGGACAGTGGGATTTATTTATTAGGCCTGTAGACTGTGGAGTGAAGGCAGAGTTGTGCCCCATTATCCTTTTATTAAGAAATCATCTTTTTTTTCAACCAACCTTTTTGTAAACTTCACTTTTACTGCATTGCCATCTGCTATTCTTAATGTGCTTGTTTCAAAAGATGTTCTTGTTTTATTTATTTTTTATTCTTTACAAAATTGGGTGTTGTGTGAGTCATTTGACAGATCTGACGAACTAGTGGTGCATGCTTTGGTTTTGATGAATGCTTTCATCTCATACACAGTGAGTCACATTGCTTTTCTGAAATCCATTAAGATAGGCTTTATTAATGGCCAATGTGTGTTTTGGGCAGTAAATCACTCGTCGTAAAAGAGATGTAAGCAGTAACCAATCACAGTATTTAAACCTTGTTTCAGCTCCAATCCCACTCTTTATACAACTCTTCACAGTGACAACTAAGCAGTTTGAAGATAGAAAAAGTATCTGCCAACTAATAACATTCGTCAGCATTCATATAGTATAAGAAAGGACTTATAATATGCAAAAAAAAAAAAAAAGAAAAACATAAAGATTATAATGAGAAGTGAACTTAAATTCTGATTTGCTGATTCCATAAGGTTAGCTCACTGCTAAGTTTAAAGCAGCCGGTCTATCTGAAGTCAACTATGGCTGTTATTTGGAACTGAAGCAGGTGGATATGACCTGTGGAAGTCCTAATTGAAATTACTGGACCTACATTAACATGCATTGCTGTAGGGTGCCCCTGGAATTGTCCATTACAGTTTCTTATGTCTCATTCGAACTACAGATCCGCTACCCGATCTGGCAAACTTGCATAGTGTGGTTATAGCCGATAGAGGGCCGTAAAGTGAATGCAGAAGTGCCGTTGACCCTGTTACGAGTTGATGAGCCACTGAAACGATTTTGGAAACATTATGTTAAGGTACAAAAGAATCTTTGGTGTTGCTTTAAAAGATCTATCACCAAGGGTCTTAAGCTGTGTGCGTGGAACAGATAGTAAATTTAACATATTAGACCTAAGAGAGCAAAGCATATAAGGCTGTGACTTTTATTAGGCACACCTAGCTAAAACCGATTCAACTGTATGATCATTTTGGAGGCTTCAGTTTGTGCTGTTAAACTGCATTGCATTATACAGAGAGGAGTTTCTGTTATTCAGCCTACCCTTATTGATATAAATGAGGTGGACAAAATAATACAGTAGAAACCATGCAGCCTACAGAATGACCATACACTTGCATCAACGCCTCTCTAAAACAACCAAAACTGAAGATTATAACCTCCATGATTTATTGCAGGACGTTTGTATCAGACAGCATCAGTTTTAGCCAGGTGTGCCTAATAAACTGCCAGCAGTAGGTATTATCTTAAATAGATGTGTCCAACTGAGAATCGCTGTTCGAAATCTCTTCTACCAATGAACCTGTAGTAGATATTATCAGTTATTTAGAGGTTCCTGTAAAGCAGTGCAGCAGTGAACTCTGGGCTGCTAGGGAGACGAGGAGAGACCATAGACTGTATAAAATAGGAAGAGACACTGAAGGTTCGGCTACATCTAATCCTGCGGCTGCAGCAGCACAGATGTGGTGAAAGCAGTAACTATTCTAGCTGGAGTCAGACTCACTGCCCTGGGCGCTCATGGTTAGATTTTTGTCTTCACAATTCACCCTCAGTGCGGTGTATGTGTGTTTATGTTTATATGTTTGAATTTATTTATGAACAAGTGTTTGTTTACTGCTGCAGTTGTGTAGTAGAATGGGCTGTGCTGATACTGGACTCTTGACACTGTTTATGTGGACTGCACGTTATGTTATACCCATGGAACACACTGCATGATACAGTATTTTCATAGGCATGAATTCCCAAATGGATCATAAATGGATTTATTTACCTCTATGTTTTTATACAGTATATACCCTTCTTGCCTTCACATCACATGAAGTATTCCTGTTTGCAGACATTCGGCTGTCAGACTGAACCATATAAATGTCACATTACTGTGGGTGAATTTTAAAGTTCAAGTATAATAACCAAACACATTTTGATCCATATTTTGTTGTCAGTGCCAGGATGCTTGGGGCCATCATGAATCACAGCCACACTAGCATGTATTAAACCTAACCAGCTTTGGTGTCTTCATGACAGGATTACCACATTGAATGTTAGGGCAGTCTCCTGCAGTGGCATACTGTTGGTACAGGCCCTTTCATGTCCTGTTAAGACCCGAGGCTTCACTGTATGCACTCTCTGAAATCCCCAGAGTAGCTAGGACATGATGAGGGTCGTGTGTGTGTGTGTGTGTGTGTGTGTGTGTGTGTGTTTTGCTATTACATGAGTAAGAAGGGTTTCAACTGGATGGAACAGTATTTTTTTTCATGGTTCTCAGAATCATAAATTTGTAGAAGCCAACCAATGAGTGTATGAATTTGTTTTGTGTTGTTTTTATTTTTGCAAGTTAAAGGTCCCATGACATCGTGCTCTTTGGATGTTTTTCTATAGACCTTAGTGGTCCCCTAATACTATATCTGAAGTCTCTTTCCCGAAATTCAGCCTTGGTGCAGAATTACAGCCACTAGAGCCAGTCCCACAATGAGCTTTCCTTAGTATGTGCCATTTCTGTGCCTGTAGCTATTGAGGAGGAGAGAGGGAGGGGCAAGGTGGAGGGTGTGGGTGTGGCCTTGACCAACTGCCACTTTGCTCCTTTGAAAGCCATGATGATGATCTCATGGGTGGGCCAAATTCTCTGGGCGGGCAAAGCAGAGAAAGGGGATGTAACCTTGCTCCTTATGACCTCATAAGGAGCAAGATTCCAGATCAGCCCATCTGAGCTTTCATTTTCTCAAAGGCAGAGCAGGATACCCAGGGCTCGGTTTACACCTATCACCATTTCAAACCAATTGGGGACCATACACAGGCTGGGGGAATGCATATTAATTAATTAATTAACCTCATAAAGTGAAATTTTCATGCCATGGGACCTTTAAACATTTAAACATGGTATCTGACCTCTCAGATGTGTTCAGTGATTCAAATAGGTCTGGCATTGGGCCTCTGACGGGTGTTTCCTCTGGTTGGAGAAACAGTTAACCAATCAGAATTTAGTAGGTGGGATTAGGAATTTATCATCATCAGCCTATACTACATAGCTAGCTAGCTACCAAGCTACGTGCATGAAAAATAGTGACAGAAAAATAGTGACAAGCGTGGATGACCTCTACAAGTGGTTGTAAGTTGACTTACAGAAAAAAACATTTATTGACGTATTTCTTAGATCAATGTGAAAAACAGTATGTTAAATGTTCCTATACTGCTTCTACAGCAGCTTCTGCTTTGACTGAAAATGATCACTCTCTAATGATTGGTTAGCACAAAACTAAATAAAAAATTAGCTAATATGAACGCAATGTCAGGCTGAATTATGACATGACAAAATGGCAATTCAGTCTGATTATCACTAATTTAGAATAACGGTTAAACTGTTAACTGGAGCTATATTTGAGGAGTGTAGATACTCAAACAGATACCTGCTAGCCAATCAAAAACAAGTGTTTTTGGTGGCCTTGGCTTTGCATTTACAGTAGACCTATCTATTGGAGCTAAAGATGGCTGTATCATTACCCATGAAAACTATCACATTATCTGTGGAGCAACATACCGTATGGTTTTAATCCATTAAAGGCAGAATAACCTCAATTTATTTGTAGTCAAGTTTGTTTGTTTAGCCCCATATCACACACATTGTCCTAATAAGCTTTCCAGGCCCGCAACAGTTCCCAACCCAGCATAAAAAGGATTATAATGGTTCCAGTACCAATGTAGCAACTCCAGTATAAGAAGTCCAATAAAATAAGTCCAAGAAATGGGTATAAAGAGATAAATCCATTTAAATATGTAAATCCAATGACCAATTTTGAAATCATTCAGTTCGTCACATGTTTCAGAGTCCAGGACTTCAGGAAGGTGGCATTGGGATTAGGGGAAGGGGTGAGTCGTCCTTAATGAACCACAAAGTTGATCACTATTTTTTCAACCTTTTTCTATTTATTTATTTTTTTAAATCTCAGTGAGGAATAATTTTCAGCATAACAGCTGGGACATGCAGAAAATGTTAAATATTTAGCATAATGGGAAGTAGTTATATAACTTGTCAAATTCTCAGCACCCTCAAGAAGTTAATTCATACTGGATGAGGTGTTTACTCTATTCAGCAAGTGCTTTATTGTATAAACCACAGGCTACTGTGGCCTGCAGCCAAAGCCAAGATGAAGAGATGTTGCTGCTCACTGGGTTATTACCTCAGGCTTGGTAGAGCTAACCTGATAGCTCCGGCTCTCTCTCAACTGTCTCTCCACCAGCCTCACACAGCAGAGCAGTCGGTCCCACATCCTGAACTAACCACCATTAGATACAATATGTTAATTAAATCTACAAAAACTACTACTGCATAACAGTAAAGCACTGTAAAAGTTGTTTTTCATTTTGAGAGAACACAGCTCCCTATCGCTAATCCCATGTCCCGACTGTCTGTTCAGAGCTTAGCAACCGTAAATAGGCATGGCAGGTCTTGCAAGCTTTGGATTTTGGAAGTTGTGTGTTTGGGGCTGTGGAAAGAGTGATATTTGGCATCTTATGAGTTTGGAGCAAAAGTATATGAAGGGTGTGTGTTTGTCTGCGCAGACATGAACTGCAAACATTAACATGCCAGGTTAACTGTCTTATTACCGTACCTACAATATTTACCTTTTTACCAAAGTCAAAGGGCATTTAATTAGCTAACTACGGTATGTTGTACCAGGCTAGGTTACAAACATCCTCGTTTAGAACTGACATATCTACTGCTACAACAGTAAATCTGTTTTTGGGTACTGTTAAGTGGTTCTATCCTGATCTTTTTTGGGGTTTTGGGAAGTTTACACCCCAACAACTCCAGCCAAAGTCTTTACCTGAGATAGTTTCAAACCCCTTTCTTCTGTATATGTAAAGCACATATTGTTTAGAATACAAACAATAGGCCCTACAGCTAAAATCTATCACCCTTATTTAATTTACTACACTGCAATAGTAGGGCTAACTATCTATCTTGCAATAACAAGCAATGAAAGAGCTACTTCTTATTTCCATGTCTTTTACTTAGATCATTGACTGCAGAGGATTCAACTTTTTGCTCTGTACATACATGTAGCTTTAGCCTCCATCTTGTAGCCATCATGTGCACAGTTAGCACCCATTACATGCTTCTCTTTGTTAAAACAAGTCAGCTGGAGAGAGAGTCTTCAGCCAACTCATAAAGATAATGTAAAGTTACAACTGCTAAAATCTGCTAGCAAAATTTGTCATTTCAGCCAATGAAATTGATGGTTGTCAGTTGTTAGAAATGAGAGGCTGCTTTTGTTTACATCTGTGTGAACTCAAAGACCCGTTGTCTCAAGAATTACTAAGAATTTCAATGGTAAAGCTGCCACCGTAAACCGTAAATGTAGGCTACTAGAGCTTGACAAGCACTGCAACAGAAACTAAGGGTGGATTGCAGCAAAGTGTGAATTGCAATTGGACTGAAAAAAATCATGTCAACATGCTGTTATATACAACTAAGTGTCGTAAAGCTATAATAATATGCAATGCATTTGAATGCATTTCTGCGGTAGATATTCTCTTCCAAATCACTGTTGAAAATGTATTACCAAAAGGAGCTAAGGTGCCACTCTGGGGAACACAGTTAACTAGAAGAAGTCGGACGTTAAGCATAAATACATTGTTCCTGATCTGTTAAAAAGGTTGCATGTGAAAAAAGATGCACATAACAGTTATCACTGGTGAAAGCGTCATGAAATCTGATCATAACAGGATGTTTAAATTGTAACATTTATTAATTCCTGCACCATTTGACATATGAAGTACGTCTGGCAACGTGTGCAAAATATAGAGGGAGAATACGTGAACAGATGAATGTGATAGACAAGAGCAGGTGTTAAACACATATATCTTCAGAGATGGTTTGTCTGAGAGTATCTGCTGCAGCAAAGTGTGATATGAAATTCTGCTGTAGTCTCAACCTTGTTGTTATAGACTGGTTATCTAATAAATTATTGGTGATGTGTATACCCTCTATGTATACATAATGTATGAGTGTGTGTGCGTGTGTTTTGTACAGTGCATAATATTATTGACAAAAGTCAGGATTTTTTGAATGTGTCACTAATTTAAATTTAAGCTTCAAAGCTCTTATTTGACCATGAAAATAGTAGTTTAACACAACAGTCAACAGAAGGGGTTGTGCAATGACAAACTTTTGATGCCACATGAATGTTTGAAATCGCA